>NC_061820.1:39663224-39668224 GCF_019202785.1 Penaeus chinensis | reverse complement strand
GAGAGAAAGAAAAAGAAAAAAGAAAGAAAAAAGAGTGAAAGAAAAAAGTGAGAAAGAAAGAGAAAAAGAGGAGAGAGAAACCTCTAATCAAATGTACATACATACATATACATACATACATACATACATACATACATACATACATACATACATACATACATACATACATACATACATACATACATTAATGCATACATACATATATCCATTCATACATATATTCATACGTGCATGCATACATTCAAACATGCATTTATACATACATCCTTGCATACATACATACATTCATGCATACATAGATACATACATTCAGAAATGCATACATACATTCATACATAAACACATCCATCCATACATACATACATCCATACACCCATCCATCTATCCATACATACATACACACACGTATCCATCCATACGCACACACATACATACACATCCATCCATCCATACATATATCCACACACATACACATCCATCTATCCATACATACCTACATACACACATCCATCCATCCATACATACATATATACACACATATACATCCATCCATACAGACATACGCATACATTCATTCACATCCATCCATCCATACATACACATACATTCATTCACACATACATTCATTCACACATACATACATACACATACATCCATCCATCTATACAGAAAGGACACGAATAAACCCTACATTCTTCATATCGACCTCTGTTGACCTTTTTACCCCCCCTCCCCCCATTTTTCATAAACACCGAGATCAAAGTACCTTCTCGCCCGTTACACAGCTCACTTCTTCTGAGTAATGTCTGTTTGTCTGTCATAAAGTCCAAACTCCGCGCGGGCAAATGGGCATTTTTCGCTCTCATAAACCTCATTTGATTCTTTCGTGAGACTGGAGTGAGATGGTGAAGGAATGGGGGGGGGGGGGGTAGAGGGAGTGGGGAAGGAGGGGGAGGGAGGGGAGAGGGGGGAAGGGAGGGGGAGGGGAGGGAGATGGGAGGAAGGGGAGCTGGGGGAGAGGGGGAAGGGAGGGGGAGGGAAGGGAGATGGGAGGTGGGGAGGTGGGGGAGAGGGGGGAAGGGAGGGGGAGGGGAGGGAGATGGGAGGGAGAGGAGGTGGGGGAGATGGCGGAAGGGAAAGGGGAAAGAGAGGGAAGGGAGGGAAGAGAGGTGGGAGGGAAGGGAAGAGGGGAGGTAGGGAGTGGCGGAAGGAGTTGGGGGAGATGGGGGAGGGAAGGGAGGGGGAGGGAGATGGGAGCTAGGTGAGAGGGGGTAAGGGGAGAAGGGTGGTAGGGAGATGGTGAAAAAATGTGGGTGAGGGAGGGAGAGGGAGAGAGGAGGGAGGAAGGGAAGGTGAGGGGGAGAGGGAATGGGTGAGGGTGGGAAGGGAGGTGGGAAGGAGGGAGGAGGAGAGAGGGGAAGGAATGGAGTTGAGGGAGGAAGAGGGAGATGGGAGGTAGGGAGGTGGAAGGGAGAGAAGGAGGGAGAGAGAGGAAGGAATGGGGGTGAAGGAGGGAGAGGAAGAGGGAGAGGGGAAGAGTAAGGGGGGAGGTAAAGGTATGCGAAAGAATCTTGAAATCAAGAACCTGCTTCTAATAATAATAGAGAGAGAGAGGGAGAGAAGAGAGAGAGAGAGAGAGAGAGAGAGAGAGAGAGAGAGAGAGAGAGAGAGAGAGAGAGGGGGGGAGAGGGAGAGAGAGGGGTGGGGAGAGGGAGAATGAGAATGAGAATGAGAGGGAGAGGGGAAGAGAGAGGGGGGGGGGAGAGGGAGAGAAAGAGGGAGAATGAGAAAGACAAGGAGAAGGAGGAGAAAGAGAAAGAGAAAGAGAGAGAGAGAGAGAGAGAGAGAGAGAGAGAGAGAGAGAGAGAGAGAGAGAGAGAGAGAGAGAGAGAGAGAGAGAGAAAGAAAGAGAGAGAGAGAGAGAGAGTGGGTAACATATCAAAACAAGAATATTGATTCACACACACACACACACACGAAGAAGCCTAATATAAGGAAAGACGTAAATAGAGAGTAAAGGAATGATCATAAACTGGGAATAAACATAATACGAAAGTGCGACCTCATTTTTTTTATATCATATGTTTACTCTCTAGCTTTTTGAACAATGTCTTTATATTCGATTTTTTTTTCCTATTTACGTATTGTTTTGATATATTTTTTTTATTAGTATTTTCATTTCTTTTCCTTCATTCTCTGGTTTTTTTCTTTTTCTTTTTGTAAATATCGATAATTTTTTGTTACTATTTGTTTTTGATATCTTGAAAGTGCTTAGCTTATACAGGTAGCCATGATATGCAACAACGTACTTGTTATTTTTTAAGATTATAATAATAATAATGATAATAATAATAATAATAATAAAAGTAATAATAATAATCATCATCATAATTATTGTTATTAATATTATTATTATTAATATTATTATTATAAATATCTTAACAGCGTAAGACATGTAATTGCCTAGTTAAATCGATCAGTTTAATTTAATTTAATTGTAATTAAAACGTTACCAGAAAGATACGCTCGAAATATAATAGTCTACGGATAAGTGGAAGCAGATATCATCGATATAAGTCAAATGCATCCCCTGCTCTGTGAAGATATTCATTCTCATTCATACCCTTTTCTATATAAGTTATTCACTACGCCTTTTCTATATTTGTTATTTATCTTACCCTCTTCTATATTCATTATTCATTACACCCTTTTCTATATTTGTTGTATATTTTACCCTCTTCTATATTTATTATTCATTACACCCTTTTATATATTTTTTTGTTAATTACACCCTTTTCTGTTTTTGTTATTCATTACACCCTTTACTATATTTGTTGTTTATTACACCCTTTTCTGTTTTTGTTATTCATTACACCCTTTTATACATTTGTTGTTTATTACACCCTATTCTGTTTTTGTTCTTCATTACACCCTTTTCTATATTTGTTATTTGTGCACTAGGCTTTTCTATGTGATTTCAAGGCAGGGAGGTTCTATAACCATTATTATGAAGAAAGCGATTGTTTTCCTTGCCAGCCAGTCAGCAGAATACGTGCGGTTTTTATATTAAGCTTGTTTTAATCCAGGAAAGATGATTTTTCTGTCTGTTTGTCTAACTGCCTGCCTGTTTGTTTGTTTGTTTGTTTGTTTGTTTGTCTGTCTGTCTGTCTGTCTGTCTCTGTCTCTCTCTCTCACTTACTCACTCTCTCCCTCCCTCCCTCCTCTCCCTCACCCCCTCTCTCTTCTTTCTGTCATCCTCCCCTCTTTCTTCCTCTCTCCCCCTACCCGCCCCTATCTCCTTCCCACCCCTCTACTCCTCCCTCCCTCCCTCTCCCTCCCCTCTTCCTCCTCTCCCCCCTCTCTCCTCCTATGAGCTTCACATGCCCAACATAATTACTGGACGTGACAACATAGCGGAGATGTGCGTAAAGTTTTGTCTCATGGGACCAGATTTCAGCGTGATAAGGGGTGAGGGAGCGGGGGGGGGGGGGTGTTGAGAGTAGGGAAGGGGAGTGAGAGTAGGGAAGGGAGGTGAGTGAGCGGGGGGGGGGGGGGTGAGAGTAGGGAGGGGGAGTGAGAGTAGGGAAGGGACCGAGGGAGCGGGTGGGGGGGTGATAGTAGGGAAGGGGGGTGAGGGGTTTAGCAGGGGGGTGGAAGGGAAGGAAGTGTAATGAAAAGAATGATAAAAGATAAAGAGAAAAGTAAAAGATGATAGTGAAAATGAAAGAGAGGAGGAAAAAGGAGAGAGAGAGAGAGAGCGAGAGAGAGAGAGAGAGAGAGAGAGAGAGAGAGAGAGAGAGAGAGAGAGAGGAAGGAGTATTAAAAAATATATATGAAAGAAAAGGAAACCAAAAATGGAATGAAAGAATAAAGAAAAGGAAGAAGAACGAAAACCAACAACGACAAAAATAAACAGACAAAAAAACAACAACAACAATAAACGTAAGGAAACAGAAATAAAATAATAATAATTGAAAATCAAGGAAACAAGAAAAAAAAAAAAAAACAAAGACAAAGAAAACGGGGAAGGAAACGTGATAGGAGAAGAGAGAGAAAAAAAAACCCCGTAAAAATAAGGGAGAAGAGAAATTTAAAAAAAAAGTGAGAAAGGGAGAGAAAGAAAGAAAGAAAGAAAGAAAAAAAAGAAAAAGGGATTATTACTAACTTTACTCTCAAAGGTAAAAGTAATTTTAGGGGGGGATGGGGGGGGGGGAATGGAGACTGTTGATGAAAAAGACTTATAAGTTACTTAGCGCTCCCCCCTCTCCCCCCCCCTCTCCCTCCACCTCCGCCGACTCGAGAAAATGCATTTAATGATATCTATCTATCTATCTATATGTGTGTGTGTAAACATCATCAAATATATTTTTTCAAATAGATAAACAAATAGATGAGATATAGATAGAGAGATTGATATATATATATATATACATATATACATATATACATATACACACACACACACACACACACACACACACATATATATATATATATATATATATATATATATATATATATATATATTTATGCATACGTATATATATGCATATATGTATAGATATATATGTATATATATGTAAATATATATGTATACATATATGCATATATATACATATATATGTATATATATACATATATATACATATATATGTATATATACACATATACATACATACATATGTATATATATGTATATATACATATATATATAATCATATATATATATGCATATACATAAATATATATATTCACATATATATGTATATATATAAATATATATATATATATATATATATATATATATATATATATATATACATACACACACACACACACATATGTATGTCTATGTCTATATGCATATGTATATATATACATATGTATATATAAAGATATAGATAGACAGATAGATAAATATAGATTGATAGGTAGATACTTAGATACAAAGACACACAGATAGATAGACAGGTAGCCGCCATATTGACAAATTGAATGAG
>NC_061820.1:39648224-39658224 GCF_019202785.1 Penaeus chinensis | reverse complement strand
CTTTTTCTCTCTACTTGCTTTCTTCTCCCTCGCATTCTTTCCTTCTATCCCAGCTCTTTCTTTCCACCTTTCTATTGTCTCTCCCATCTCCCTCCTGCCATCTCTCTCTCCCTCTCTTTCACTCACACAGTCTCTCCACTCCCCTTTGCTCTTCCTTTCACTCCCCCCTCTCTCTCTCCTCATTTCTTCCATTTCCCTCTATCTCCCTCCTTCCATCTCCCACCTCTCTCCCTTTTCTTTCTTTCCTCTTTCTCTTTCCTTTCCTCTCCCTCTCCCGCCTCTCTCGCACCCTCCCCTTCCTTCTCTCTCTTCCCTTTCTTTCCTCTCTCTCTATCCCTCCTTCCACCTCTCTCTCTTCCCCTTCCTTACCTCTCTCCATTTCCTTTCTTTCCTCTTTCTCTCCTTCCTCCTACCCTCTCTCCAAACTCTCTCTCTTCCCTTCCTGCCCTCCCTCTCTCTCTCCTCCCTTCCACCTCTCTCCCTTTCCCTTCCTTCCCTCCTCTCCCTTTCCCTTCTTTCCCTCTCTCTCTCCCTCCTTCTATCTCTCCCCCCTCCCTCCTACCCTCACTCTCCTCCCCTTTCTTCCCTTCCTCTCTCTCTTCTCCATCCCACCTTTCCCATTTCTCTCTCTTTATCTTTCTTCCCTCCTCTCCCTCTCCCTTCCTTCCCTCCCCCCCCTCTCTCTCTCCCTCCTTCCACTCCCTCCCTCTTTACATCGGTCCCAGCTCTCTCCCTTTCCCTCCCTCCCTCTTTCTCATTCCCTTTCACCCCTATTTTTCACATCCCCTCCTCCCCCCCCCTCTCTCTCTCTCCTTCCTCCTTACATCCCTCCCTTTCCCTCTCTCACTCTTTCTCATTCCCTTCCATCCCCTCTCTCCCTTTCCCTCCCTCTCTTTTTCACATTCCCTTCCATCCCCTCTCTCCCTTTCCCTTTCTTCCCTCCCTCTCTCTCTCTCCCTCCTTCCTCCTTACATCACTCCTATCTCTCTCCCTTTCCCTCTCTCCCTCTTTCTCATTCCCTTCCATCCTCTCTCTCCCTTTCCCTTCCTTCCCTCCCTCTCTCTCTCTCCCTCCTTCCTCCTCACTTCACTCCTATCTCTCTCTCCCTTTCCCTCCCTCACTCTTTCTCATTCCCTTCCATCCCCCCTCTCCCTCTCCCTCCCTCTCTCTTTCTCATTCCCTTCCATCCCCTCTCTCCCTTTCCTTTCCTTTCCTCCCTCTCTCTCTCCCTTCTTCTCCGCGACGGTACCGACAAGACCGCGCAGTAATTACGTCAGAGAGCAGCATAATTTCACGTAAATACTGCGCTTCCATATTTCATACCAACGCTGTAACTCGCTTGTGGTGGGATGAGTATTATGTGCAAGATTAAGCCTTTGTGCTAGCCATGGGAATGGAGAGAGAGAGAGAGAGAGAGAGAGAGAGAGAGAGAGAGAGAGAGAGAGAGAGAGAGAGAGAGAGAGAGAGAGAGAGAGAGAGAGAGGAGAGAAGGAGGGAGAGGGAGTTTGAGAGAGAGAGAGAGAGAGAGAGAGGGAGGGAGGGAGAGAGAGAGAGAGAGAGAGAGAGAGAGAGAGAGAGAGAGAGAGAGAGAGAGAGAGAGAGAGAGAGAGAGAGAGAGAGAGAGAGAGAGAGAGAGAGAGAGAGAGAGAGAGAGGAGAGAGAGAGAGAGAGAGAGAGAGAGAGAGAGAGAGAGAGAGAGAGAGAGAGAGAGAGAGAGAGAGAGAGAGAGAGAGAGAGAGAGAGAGAGAGAGAGGAGAGAAGGAGGGAGAGGGAGTTTGAGAGAGAGAGAGAGAGAGAGAGAGAGAGAGAGAGAGAGAGAGAGAGAGAGAGAGAGAGAGAGAGAGAGAGAGAGAGGAGAGAAGGAGGGAGAGGGAGTTTGAGAGAGAGAGAGAGAGAGAGAGAGAGAGAGAGAGAGAGAGAGAGAGAGAGAGAGAGAGAGAGAGAGAGAGAGAGAGAGGATGAAAGAGAACGGCACAAGTTCATCTATTCGCTACACATACCCCCCCCCCCACCTCCCCTCTCCCTTCCAAAATTTACCACAAAAACGAATTGACAAATCTGAAACTTGAAGAACGTGAACAACATCAATTAATTAATAATTCGTAACGCTGGATTTAAAAAGAAAATATCCTAAAAAAGAAGAAGAAAGAAATGCAAAATAATTATTAAAAATAATAATCGCGACATTTATTTGTAAGAATTCAATTTACGTAAAAAAAGGAGATATTGCAGGACAGTGAAGAAATATGGCGATTTTTTTTTTAAATATGTGATAAGAACTTGGGTGGTTGTTGTTATTATTAATATAATTGTTATTATAATCATTACTATCATTTCTATCATCTTGATTATCATTTTTATTATCTTTATTATCATTTTTATTATCTTAATTATCATTTTTATCATCTCTATTATAATTTTTATAATTATCATTATCACTATTATTGTCATTGTTATCATCAAGACTATTAGGATAATCATTATTAGTATTATTATCATTATCACCATCATCATCCTCATTTTTCGTATTTTCTAAATATTGGCATCTAAATGAAGGTTCAAAACAGGCTTATTGTTCAGTATTGACTTAGAGATCATACTGTAAATTGTAGTAATGGCAGTTTTCAATAGAATACATTCTTATTAAGTGTGTCTATAGAGAAAAAAGTCTCATGAAAATGACTAAGGCCATTTGCTATAAGGCCTACCTACATCTACCTATGAAATTCAAACTTGACAACTTTTACTCATGGAAAACAGACTTGTTAACCTTACCTAAATGATGCAGACACTCTTACATGTGAAATTACCGCCTTTACTTACTTGTGAAAAATTGCTTTACTAACATTATTATGAAATACAGGTCTTGCCAACCATATCTGTGAAATACAGAATAGTCAACTTTATATCTGAAATACACAAAAACCAACCTTATATTTGAAATAAGAGAGAGAGAGACAAAGAGAGAGAGAGAGAGAGAGAGAGAGAGAGAGAGAGAGAGAGAGAGAGAGAGAGAGAGAGAGAGAGAGAGAGAGAGAGAGAGAGAGAGAGAGAGATCGAAAGAGATTATAAAAGAGAAGAGGGGGGAGGGGAGAAGGAGAAAGAGAAAGAGAAAGAGAGACAGAGACCCAAACAATATCAACGTCCAATATTGCTTTAGGAGTATTCAGGGTCACCTTATACATAAAATACTGACTTTTCAAGTAAGAAATATATACGTACCAATCTTACCCCATGAAATACAGTGCTGCCAAACCTCCTTACGCCAATACACACTTGCCAAACTTACCAAGAAACAGCCAACCACAGAAATCAAACGGAAATCTCGCTCCAAATGTTTACTCAACCAAGGAAACAATAACAATTATAAATAGACGTTAAAATGGGACTCTCTATCGGACAACATCAATTTGCCAATCGCACTCTCCAAGACTAAAGAGAAAGAAAATATCTAAACGTTTTTATCTGCCGAAAATTGGAGCCGAAAAGAGACACAGTGTCATTGCAGCGAAGGATTTTTTTCCTCTGTGACAAATGGCAGACAGGGAACAGGATGGTTCTGATGGAAACACGAGATAAAGGCAAGGGAAGAGAGAGAGAGAGAGAGAGAGAGAGAGAGAGAGAGAGAGAGAGAGAGAGAGAGAGAGAGAGAGAGAGAGAGAGAGAGATCGAAAGAGATTATATGAGAGAAGAGGGGGGAGGGGAGGAGGAGAAAGAGAAAGAGAAAGAGAGACAGACACTCAAACAATATTATCGTCCAATATTGCTTTAGGAGTATTCAGGGTCATGTTTAACTTGCTAAAATGTAATGAAATCTGTTTACCTGCACCCCACAAAGCCACTATATCTCTCTGCGATTACCGTGTTTGGTTCAATATGTCTGTACATACAGTAGGTAAATATTCTCTCTATCTAGGTTATTCATGAATATGGTGTGTGTGTGTGTGCGTTTGAGAGGGGGGGGGGGGTTGTGTGTTTGTGTGTGTTAGAGAGTGAGAGAGAGAGAGAGAGAGAGAGAGAGAGAGAGAGAGAGAGAGAGAGAGAGAGAGAGAGAGAGAGAGAGAGAGAGAGAGAGAGAGAGCAAGAGAGAGAGAGAGAGAAACAAAAAGACTAATAAAGACAGAATAATATTTCACTAATACATCCTACCTATCCCCCTGCCCCCTTCCCTCCCTCCCCCAGAAAAAAAGAGAAAAGTAAAAGAAAAATAGATAAGTAAAAAATGCAAGGAAACATTTCATCAATGTACTTCCTCAAAGCTTCTTCTCGGAACGAACACACGAAGCGATTTGTTGATTTAAGAGGGACAGGGAGAGACCAGCTGTATCCACGGACGTTCTTAGTCTGCCTCAAAAGTGTCTGAGCCCGAAAAATTGTCCCATATCTTGTGTGATCATTTTTTCTAAGCTTATTCGCAACCAGACAGGCGTTGTGCCACATATAAAAATAACAATAAATAGATAGCTCAAACAAATACCTTCATATTACTTAAAATGGTTTGTATATGGTATACACACTGGTATTATACCAGTGCACACATTATGTTCATTACTGATGAGACCTAACGCACATCATATAATTTGAATGGACATTTGGCAACAGTGGCATTCGTGTGTTTACATCGTCCAAAGTTCAAAGCTTTAATAATTATATACTTATGGAAATTTTATTTTTTCTTTCTTTCTTTATTATTATTATTATTATTATTATTATTATTATTATTATTATTATTATTATTATTATTATTATTATTATTATTATTATTATTAATTTTATTATTATTATTATTATTATTATTATTAATTTTATTATTATTATTATTATTATTATTATTTTTACAAAACATAAAATCAAGACTATTAACATCGTGCTATAAGATTTTATAGAAGTTTGGGGTGATTCTCTTATGTATGAGAAAAACAAATATTTTGCTGATTTATTGTAACAAATTTATTTTGCTGTAGTATTTATGAAATAATAATGAAAGCCTTTTGTGCTCTCTGATTTGAAAAAAAAACAAACTTAAATTCAGATTAACTCTACAGTTTTTTTTCAGTAAAATGTAGAATTATTAAAATGATAACAGATTTTCTTTTTACAAGTAACTCTTAAAACAGCAATATTGAAATAAGCTCTGTAATTTTGCATAACTTAAAGTATAATATTGTTATTGGCGCACAGTTATAGAATTTATTGATATTAATTTTATGAATAAAAGTACAAAAAAATATATATTATTTGTTGATTTCTCGTATAACATGTGTTTTGCTATAACAAACTATTTATACAATGGTAATGAATCCAAGTCTTTTGTGTTCTCAAATAATTATATATATAATTCAGTAAAATACAAAATAGCGCCTTAATTTTGGCTCGCTTTCAATAAAATAAAGAAACATTCAGATGATAATGACAGTGATTATAACAATAAGTTATAAGTTACAAGAAAACAAATATCATTTTACTGTTAATAAGATATTCTTATTCTAACGTCTATAACAATCTTTGATTAAGATGTTCGCAGTGCTTACATGTTTTGTCATTTTATTATTTATTGTCAATATTTTATATATACATATATACGCACACACACACACACACACACACACACACACACACACACACACACACACACACACATTCTTCTTTTCTCAGGCCGTATTTTCAAAAAAAAAAAAAAAAAAAGGAGAAAATTGTGGATTTGTAGTAAAATAATTGGAGAAACGAATTATAATTTCTCCTTTTCTTAGTCAGTTCCTCCGAAAAAAGAACATTTTTTTTTTTATTTGTCTTTTCTTTTCTCAGTCAGTAGTATCGAAAAAGAGAGAAATTTGTGGCTTTGCGGAAAAGTAATTAAACAATATTTATTTTCACCTCAACTTCTCTTCCTGCTACCTAAAAAACAAAAACAAAAAAAAAAAAACGAAAATTGTAAAATTTTAAAAAAGTATTAGAAAAAAATGGCATTGTTTTTTTTCCAGGTCAGTAAAAAAAAAAAAAAAAAAAAAAAAAAACGAGTGAAAATTATGGGTTTGGAGGAAAGTAATCGAAGATTATGTTATTTACCTTATAGTACATAGTGTATATATATATATATAGTTTTTTTTAGATTTTTTTTTTTTAGATTTTTTTTTTAAGAGAACAAAGTAAAAAAGGCTACTTCATATATTGTGATTTTGAAGTTAAGTTCAAACACGTGTCTATTCTAGTATACACATAAATACTTATTAAATCATGACACTTATGATACAGTGAACGACGAAATGTCAAAGACTTATCTATATTTATTATTATCATTATTATTTAAATTATATCATTTAATAAGCTGTTTATTGCAAAGTCCTGAGGCACAGAGCATCAGCTCGCTTATTCCACTGGAGTTTGAATCGCTAGTCAATTACTTTACTTATATACTTATAATATATTTAATTTATAGACTTATAATTTACTTGTATACTTTACTTTACAAATGTACTTACATTTTACTTTACTTATATATATTTACTTTACCTCTTTACTTATATATATTTACTTTACCTCTTTACATATGCTTTACTTAACTCTCTCTCACTCATACTTTAATTATATACCTATACTTTACCTATATACTTATACATTACTTATATACTTATACTTGGTTTACATACTTATCCTTTCCTTATATACTTATACATTACTTATATACTTATACTTGGTTTACATATTTATCCTTTACTTATATACTTATACTTTAATATCAGTTCCAATTCTTTCTTTCCACCTGAACTACGCGTGTCTCTTTAAAACCCGATTCTAAATCCGATTCTCCAATTAAAATCCCCTGTTGGATCCGCGTTTACTCTAAGATTTAACGACTGGGTGGCTAAGTGCCGGGGCTCTTGGCAAATATTGGCTGCGTTCTAAATGAGATATCTGCGGTGATTTGCAGGAAGGGAAATTCGGGGCAGAACTTGTGTGTTTTTTTTTTCGATTCACTTCCTTCGATTATGCGGTTTCGGGTGACGTTTAAGGAAAGGGTTGGGGTTGGGTTTGTGGGATCTGATCGTGTGTATTTATGAATCTGTTTTTTTTTTTTTTTTTTTTTTTTGCGTGGGTATGTTTGTCGTACTTATAGCTTGTGTTTTGGTTTGTCTTGCTGTGTATTGCTGTTTTAGGTCTTCGCTTTTATAACCGTATTTTGAAGTGTGTGACATTCTGGGGCGGATGACATGTAATCAGTAGATGAGGAGCATATGATTTAACATTCATGTATACTTGAGAGTCCGCGTATATCAGACTTAGTAGTGTGTTCGCGAGTGATTGAGATAAAAGTTGTCTTGCTCTCTTATTTCAAATATCCATGTTGAATTCATCGATGATAAGATCTCTTACCGTAATGAAAGCGAGTATGATGCAAGTACTTAAACATACAGCGATTAATATAGCATAAAATCCATAGAAGCCTTGGTGTATGTGATAGTGCAACATATAGGAATTGTTTTAGGTAGAACACAACTGCCAAAGAAACAGACAAACAGTAACACCGAAACATTGTGCGTGAAATGACTGGCTTTAAAGAAGGTGACTTTGAGTAGTTAAAGCAACCGTGTCTTCTTCATTTTGACTCCCTTATTACATTAAACATCTGAGGGACATCTCATAATCCTCAGGTGACAGATAAATTATGCAATGCGTGCTGGATATGTCATGATTAGTTTTATGACAATGCAATCGATGATGCTTGTTAGTATTGGGGCTGTAGAGGAATATTCCTTTCATATATTCTTTTATATGATTTAAGAGAAGAAATAATTACCACATGGTCACATAACTTACATGATTTTTCTTGATAGTTGATGGTTCTCAATTATGTGGAATGACTTTTGAAAGAGCTCAGTTAAAGGCATAAGGTCCGACCACCTAATTTTATAGTGCTACAGCAGGACTCAAGTAATGACCATCAAACAAGGATCCAACCGCTGCCACCATTTTTTTTATTTGGGAAGCTATTGAAAATTCCTATGCTATGGTAAACGTAGGACAAAAGGTGTCTCAGGTCATGTGCATAAGTGTAAGCATAATGCGTTTTGTATTCTAAATACTCTGACGTAAATCTAATAAGCAAAATAAATGATGTAACAAATCTATATGTCTCATAAATATCTGATTAAGTATATATTACACCTAGATCTAATGTCGGGCATAAGCAACCCTGCAGCAAAGGCGACAAACCGAGATGTTAATTTCACGCGCGATTATTCATTTCGTGCTATATTGTGTGATTAAGTTGGAGAACTGCAACGGAGCTAAATTGCACTACTCGAATCATCTAATTAAGTTGATTATGGTACGAGGATGATAATATATTACACATTACACATGATATACTATCATACACATGCATGCTTGCACGCATGTACACACACACACACACACACACACACACACACACTCTCTCTCTCTCTCTCTCTCTATCTCTCTCTCTCTCTCTCTCTCTCTCTCTCTCTCTCTCTCACACACACACACACACACACACACACACACACACACACACTCACTCACTCACATACATTCATACACACTCACTCACTCATTCTCGCTCACTTACTCACACATACGCACGCAAGCACGGACGCACGCATGTACGCACACACACATACTCTCTCTCTCTCTCTCTCTCTCTCTCTCTCTCTCTCTCTCTCTCTCCCTCTCTCACCCCACCGTTCACACGCTCACTCACTCACTCAATCTTACTATCTCTCTCTCTTTCGCTCTCCCTCCCTCCCTCCCTCCCTCATCCCCCCCCCTCTCTCTCTCTCTCTCTCTCTCTCTCTCTCTCTCTCTCTCTCACCCCCACCACACACACACACACTCTCACTCACTCATTCACTCACTCACTCACTCACTCACTCACTCACTCACTCACTCACTCACTCTCTCTCATTCCCTCCCTCCCTTTCCCCTTCCTTCTCTCTCTCTCTCTCTTTCACCCTCCACCAACCACACACACTCACTCACTCTCTCTCTCTCTCTCTCTCTCTCTCTCTCTCTCTCTCTCTCTCTCTCCCTCTCTCTCTCTCATTCCCTCCCCCTTCTCTCTCCCTCTCTCACCCCCCATCACACACACACTCACACACATCCTGCCCTCTCATCCCATCCCTCCTTACACAAGCATCCTGTTTTCAAATTTCCCTTCTAGTGCTGTCTTTTAATCCCTTGAATCTTTGATCTGAGAAATCAAAGGCCGAAAGAACACACAAGAGTTAATTTTGTTTCAGTGCATGAGAAACAAATAGGAGGAGTGGGATCTTTTTCCCTTTCTTCTGCTCGTGTGTTTTTCTTCACTTTTTTATGAATTGAATGTTCGTGCGAGATATCTTCATGTATGTGAATGTTTGGAAAGGATTTATAGAATGGGTTTTCAATGTCGGTGGAGGTTTTATTTTTGTTTAGGGTTTAGTGGAAGAGACTGGTGTAAGATGTTGCATTATAGATATCACATACATACATGTACACGCACACACACACACACACACACACACACAAAGACACACACACACACACACACACACACACACACACACACACACACACACACACACACACACACACACACACATCAACGTATACACCATCCCTTCATCATACGCAAATCCTATAGAAAACGAAAGAATAAGAAACATAACATCTTAAAAGAAAAAGGGTGACCATACGAATCAGAAAATACGAAGCTTAAATCACGATAAATCACTTTAATTGCCTTTTCTCTAATGACGCCATTCTACACCAATCTCCACTTCGTACTTCACAATCAAGAAACTTCAAGGCCTTATCTCCGTGATTTCATCTTGCTAGCAATATGACCCATCTTGTCTGCAACATTTATCTGAAGCATTCTTTATTAAATCCATCTGACGGGAGATATTAAAAGACGTTGTAAAAAAAAAAAAAAAAAAAAAAAAGGTCTTCTCCAGCGGTCTCTAATTGGGTTTTCTTTTTCTGGAGGGAGAGGTTGCCAAAG
>NC_061820.1:39618224-39620724 GCF_019202785.1 Penaeus chinensis | reverse complement strand
CCTAACATCTCGGGGCCAGATTGCATTTCAACCCCGCGAAGGAGACATGCATTGACCAGCAAAGCCACGTATTGCAAATCGGCAAAGCTCTCGCAAATAAATCTGTCAAATTTGCACGCTGCATTTGCCGGCCTTTAAAACACACGTCCTGGTTTATCATTGCCTCTGATACAGTCGTTCCTTCTACCTGTCAAACTGTCAATTTTCGAACAAAAAAAGATTCTATGCTTGTCAGTCCTGAGGTCGGAATTATTCAAACAGAGGCCGGTTGCAGGGCAAGCAGCGGCGGCGGCTCTGGCAACACTGCAGGATTCATTGCAGCAGATATTGTGTCACACGAACGATTGGTGCGTCAGGTTTCGCTCAGGTCAAACCTTCCGGTAATTACTTAATATTTTTTACTGATATAGATATATATATATATATACATATATATATATATATATATATATATATATATATATATATATATATATATATATACACACACCCACCCACACATACACACACACACACACACACACACATACATGTATATATATATATATATATATATATATATATATATATATATATATATATATATATACAAACATACATATATACACAAATATATATATAAATATATATATACGTATATATGTATATATATATATATATATATATATATATATATATATATAAACACACACACCCACATACAAACACATATATACACACGCACACATACCCATGTATGCGTGTAACTGTATATGTATATGTATGTGTACATCTATGTGTGTGCGTGTATATGTGTGTGTATACAATATGTATATATGCATGCACTAATCTGTATCCATATCTATAGATATCTTTCTATCCCTCTATGTATCTATAACGAATAATCAAGAAGATAATCATCACAAAGCTAAAAAAAAAAAAAAAAAAAAAAAAAAAAGAAGATATGCACATAAAATTGTTGACGGACAGTGAAGTAGACGGCTAGACAGACAGACAGACACAGATACCCCCAATATCAACATGCACAGCGGCTAATCTCAATTAAGCCCTTCTCCCTTTGACAGGCAGGGGATTGACGAGTATTAGACGTCTGACTGTCAAAGTGACTGACTGGCTTATTGTTATGCTGTCAGAGCTGTATTTCTATGTAATAATCACTCAGTTATTGTTAAGTCTGTATTATGTTTCTGCTTTCAGAAGTTGCTTTATTCTAGCGTGATATTCCTTAATGAATATGAACATGTTGAAGATTATATTATAAAAATGGTTATTCTCTAAGCATCACTTATGATTATTTTACAGACAAACACAGTAATGACTGTTCAGACCTTCATACTGTTGGACCGTTTATAGAGTTTTATCTTTAATCTTTTATTTTTCGTCGATTTGATATTTTTTTTTTTTTTTTTTTTTTGGGACCCGATATGGGCAATAATAACACACTGACTTATTTGCACTGGTATAACGACTTTTCTCCTCGCTAACCATAAAATGAATGGTACTTATGATGAATGCTAATTGGAAAAAAATATCAGCCAGCCCAGAACTCCAGGAAGGCGAAAATGGCCACACATTACCCCAAATACACCAGATGATCTTAATTCAATTGCTTGTCCAAATAAACCACTTACCTTGTATGAAAATTCCTTTAATCCGATTAGCCTCAAGGTTACGTGGAATGTTTATCTATAAGAAATTATAAACATTATGTACTGTAATGTAATAATCACCTTATAGGCATGTGTATCTGAGTTAGTATTTCTTGTCTTTCTTTCCTCTAACAATATTTCTGAAAGTTACATGTAAATTCTTAAAAAACGTGAGGGCAAGAGACATGATTACAGCTGCTGCCTCGCCTTCTCATTAAAGTCAGGCGTTCTTTCATCTTTAAGAGGGAGAACTACATCAGGAATCATACATCAGAGAGGTCAGTGGAAGGTCTTTAATCGTCATTGTTTGAGAGCGACAGTATAAAGGTCACCAGCAGGATGCAACACAGTGAAAGAACATCACAGGAAAACCGTTTGTGATTCATGTCGGAGTTTATCGAACTGGGCCAATAACACGAAGCCGAAGGTTATTTTGCGAATGCAATTTCATCATAACAGTGCAGTTTCAATAAGGATGGATTCCTAGTTTTTATTTTCTGGGCAAACATGGGTCGAATTATGAGTTTGGATCCTTATCATTCTTCCAGTTACCAAGGATTTCGCAACGAACAAACCGCAAGGCCTGTCGATATGGCTTATCGAAACCCGTCTGTACGACACATTTCAAAGCAAATCCAATAAAGCTAAGTGGTTACAGCGTTGTGGTTGAGCCAGGGCCTTCTTCAGCCTAAAATAACACGGGAGACGCTGCTCCATTACCTAGGTAGGGCTGTTTGGGACGATCAACACCTTCACTTCACGTTCTCTTGGATATATAAGGTAATTATGGGTTCTTGGTTTGGCGATTCTCTTCTGCCAATAATCAAGGGAGATAGCTTGGCTTAAATAAA
>NC_061820.1:39605724-39610724 GCF_019202785.1 Penaeus chinensis | reverse complement strand
CGATATCTAGGAGGAACTTTAGACGAATAATTCTCTGGACCTCATACTCAAATTACATTAAATCTCTATCATACTCATATCTATTTCCTCCTCATCGTACACCTTATTATTACATTTTAACACTAAAACTTTTAATACATTCCTCCCTGTCGCAATAGTATCTTCAATGATCCTCAAATAATCTTAATGTTGATTTTCCACTCATAGAACTCTCTGTCATTTCCACCTCCCTCCCCCCCCCCTCCTCCCCTCCCCACTCACTCATCTTCCTCATTCACATTTCTATGTATTTATATTATTAGGTGACCTTTCCCTCATACTATACACACTTTCGTATCCTCATACTCATGACCCCAAACATCCCCCGTTTATTACTCATACAACCTCATCCAAGTATCCTCATATCACCCTCATAGCACCTCATACATCACATACGTTTTCTCCCTCTCCTTCCTCATAACAACTTAGTACCTCCTTCCTCTGTCCTCCATACTCATTTCATAATTCTAACTCCTCATCCACGCACTTCATAACAGTCACTTCACTTGCCATTCCAGCTCATTCCTTCATCTCTTGTCATCACTTCATCACAGTCACCCTGTCATCACTCCCTCAGACTTACTTTATTTTTCATCACTTTATCACAGTTACCTCTTGTCATCACTTCATCAAACTCACTTCATTTTTATCACTCTATCACGGTCACCTCTTACCATCACTTCACCAGACTCACTTCATTTTTTATCACTCTATCACAGTCACCTCTTGATATCCCTCCCTCACACTCACTTCACTTATCATCACTTTATCACAGTCACCTCTTGATATCCCTCCCTCACACTCACTTCACTTATCATCACATTCACTTCCTCACCCTCACTTCCCTTGTCCTCTCGCGCGGCTATGACTTCCTATACTATGGCAATTCGTCACAGGAACACAGTCATTGGGAAACCACTCTCGGGCCATCTATCACGGTGACTTGTTCATCCTGGGAGGGAGGGAGAGATGGATGGATGGATGGAGGGAGGGAGGGAGGGAGGGAGGGAGGGAGGGAGGGAGAGAGGGGATGGGAGGGAGGGAGAGATGGATGGAGGGAGGGAGGGGTGGGAGGGAGGGAGGGAGGGAGAGATGGAGGGAGGGAGGGAGGGAGAGGGAGGGGGTGGAAGGAAGAGGAAGAGAAAGAAAGAGAGGGGGTGAAGGGTAGGAGGTAGGGAGAGAGAGAGAGAGAGAGAGAGAGAGAGAGAGAGAGAGAGAGAGAGAGAGAGAGAGAGAGAGAGAGAGAGAGAGAGAAAGAGAGAAAGAGAAAGAGAGAGAAAGAGAGAGAGACAGAAAAAGAGAGAGAGAGCAAAAGGCTGTAGGCCCTTAATACAATGGGTGATTGCACGTTGATAGGTTGATACGGCTATTTATTGTAGAAGAATGCACATTAATTTATGATGATGATACAATGATCTTAGAGAGAGAGAGAGAGAGAGAGGGGGGGGGGGGGATGCAGTGGCGGTAGAGTGACGGGGTGCGAACTGTCTGGCTGGGTTATCTTGGGGCACGAAGCGGCGAGTCTCCGCCGGAAACTTGGTGTGGAAAAACGGCTGCGGATCATCTGCTTCTTCATTAGCTATGGCTTCTCTGCTTATTGACATGCCATGGAGAGAGAGAGAGAGAGAGAGAGAGAGAGAGAGAGAGAGAGAGAGAGAGAGAGAGAGAGAGAGAGAGAGAGAGAGAGAGAGAGAGAGAGAGAGAGATAGAGAGAGAGAAGGACAGACAGATAGACAGATAGAGAGAAAGACAGACATACAGAAAGACCAAACAGACAGACAGACAGATAGAGAGAAAGACAGACATACAGAAAGACCAACCAGACAGACAGACAGACAGACAGACAGAGAATTCAGAGGGGGGAAGAGAAGGGGGGAAAACGAATAAAGATATACGAGAAGACGAGGGAAGAAAAGTTAGACAGAGAAAGAAGAGAAGCGAAAGGAATAGGACGACATAAATGTACATAAATCAATCTTCGCTATGACATTGTGTGTTGAACGAGTCACCAATACACTAAAGTGCTGTGCCGTTGTTATTACTGCTTGTTCGTCCACCCATTCGCCACAGAAAACATAGAAGGGAAAAGTCTCATGAAAAATGGCTCCTTAGCGAGTAAACAACAGTAGAGATCGTAGAGACATTAGCTTCATCGTGGGAAAAAATAAATCATCGGAAATTCTCTGCTATTAATCAACCGAATTGCAGCCAGGGCGTTGCAGAGGTGGGGGGAGGAGGAGGGGGAGGGGGAGGAGGAGGAGGAGGGGGAGGGGGAGGGGGGGGAGGAGGAGGAGGAGGAGGAGGAGAAGAAGAAGAAGAAGAAGGAGAAGAAGAAGACGAAGGAGGAGGAGGAGGAGGACGACGAATAATAACAATAACAACAACACCAATAATAATAATAAGACGAAGAGAAGGAGTGGAAGCAGGAGGAGGAGGAGGAAGATAAAGAGGAGGCGGAGGGAGACAGGAGGAGGAGGAGGAGGAAGATAAAGAGGAGGCGGAGGGAGACAGGAGGAGGAGGAGGAGGGTTGAGAGTGGAGGAGGAGGAGGAGGAGGAAGATAAAGAGGAGGCGGAGGGAGACAGGAGGAGGAGGAGGAGGAAGATAAAGAGGAGGCGGAGGGAGACAGGAGGAGGAGGAGGAGGGTTGAGAGTGGAGGAGGAGGAGGAGGAGGATGAAGAGGAGGATGAGGCAGACTGGAAGAGGAGAAGGAGGAGGAGGAGGAAAAGAAGGAAGGAAGGAAAGAGGAGAGGAAGAAAAAAGAAGGAGGTGGATGAAGAGGAGGAGCAGGAGGAGGAGGAAGAGAAGAAGGAAAAGGAGTAGGAGAAGGAGGGAGAGGGGGATGGGGAGGGAGAGGATGATGATGATGATTATGGTGATGATGACGAGGAGGAGGAGGAAGAGGAGAAGGAGAATAAAGGGAGAAAGAGGAGATGAACGAAGAGTAGGAAGAGGAGAGGAGGAGGAAAATAAGGAGGGGAGGGAAAGGGGAGAGGAAGATAGAAGGGAGGAGGTGGAGAAGAAGAGAAAGAAAGGGAGGGAGGACGAGTAGGAGGAGCGAGAAAGAAGTATGCAAAAGGGAACAACAGAAAGTAATAAAAAAGGAAGATGAACAAATGATTTAAGGTAGAAAATAAGGAGAAAGGAGAGAAGAGAAAGAGGAAGAAGAGAAGAGAAATATTAGAGGGTGGATAGAGGATAGAGGATAGGGGGGGGGGGGGAGGTAAACGAGAGAATTATGTGCCAGGAAACCAACTTCATCTTGTTGCAAAAGGGCGAGTTCAGGAAATGGCGAAAGGGGGGGGGGGGGGAGGGGAAAAAAATAAAAGTTTTGTCGCAAGATGAAGGAGGAAGCAATGCCCAAGGTACGAAGTGGGTGTTTAGCGATCTTTTGACTCTGGATTTTATTTCTGTTTCACTTCCGTCTGTTTGTTTGTTTTTTATGTGTTTGTCTATCAATCTGTTTGTCTCTCGTTCTCTCTCTTTCTCTCTCTCTCTCTTTCTCTCTTTCTCTCCTCCCCCCGCTCTTTGTCTCTCTCCGTTTCTCTCTCTCTTTCTCTCTTGTGTGTTTGTCTATCTGTTTGTTTGCCTCTCTCTCTCTCTCTCTCTCTCTCTCTCTCTCTCTCTCTCTCTCTCTCTCTCTCTCTCTCTCTCTTTCTATCTCTCTCACTTTCTTTCTTTTACTAAAAGGAGACTATAGAATCCGATGTATTTCAGAAAAGGTTATTTGTGCTGGTAAAAAAAAGGGAAAACAATAAAATAAAACAAAACAATAACATTTGTAAAAAAAGAAAAAACTTTACTTCATTAATAGGATTGTTGCTCTATTGTTTTGAATTGGATTTCGATAACCCGCCACGTAGCTACGTCGTGAATGCAATCTCAAAAAAGGCCTATAATAACTTACTTAAACTGAAAAGATACCTCAATTCTCTCTCTATTTCATTTTCTCACTCTTTGGATTATTGTCGAGGATGGTGAGACGTTTGCTGGAATTCTCTTCAGTGTCAGAGAAGGATTTAACTAGAAGTCTAAAAAAAAGGGGGATTTTTAGAAGAATTCCATTACTCTTTAATCCTTCACACAGATACACAATTCCCGGGAGATTTGTTTGTCCTTTTCTCTGCTTTTAGACTATATATATATTTTTTTTCTATGCTTTTAGACTATATATATATTTTTTTTTGTCAGATCTTTCTTTGATTTTCATATATTGGGTTATATTTCCTTTATTTTGATTTATTGGCTTATTTTTCTTTGATTTTCATATCTTCGCTTACATTTTATTTTTTCAAGTGCGTTGGTAAAAGATCTCGAAGCTTAAGCAATAAAAAAAAAGAATAAACGACATGTTATCTATTTATCATCGTTATTATTATCATTTTCTTATACGAGATAGGTAGTTATGAATCCTATAACATTTTAGTTAAATCTGCCAAACTATTGTTGCACTTGACTGCAGAATCCCAAGGACACTTCATTAATAAGCTATGGAAAATACCAAATTCCAATTACCTTATCAAACTCAAACGCTTGACATAAACAACGATCAAACTATTATGTTTAGAAGTAAGGAGTCAATCACTAGCACTTATAAACCTTCATATACAACCCAGTTCTTTGTCTCCGGTGCAACGATCACTTCTGAACCTGTTGTGACATCAAAGGCTTTTGTTTTAACTAAGAGACGGGCATTATCCATTATCTCTTCCACACAGTGATGCATAGAGCTAACTTTATCAGATAAAATACAATGTTATATATATCTCGTACCTATTGTATCTGCCCCTGTCCACTGGTGATATATACCTCTTTGATATGTATATAAGTAAGATTACGTAACGTGCTACTATCACTGTAAAACGACAAACAAACTATTCGCTACTGTAAATTCTTGTCCGAGATCCGTGTTATCAGAATACTCTGGGATTTGCCTTGATCATCATGGTAAATAGTGCATCA
>NC_061820.1:39589662-39595624 GCF_019202785.1 Penaeus chinensis | reverse complement strand
GTTTTCGGTGTTCATGCTGCGTGTCAATTATAACGGAACGTCCCATTAGCCTAATTGTGCATGAGAGTGTTTACCGACAATTTTACTTATGCTCTAAAGTAATATTGAATGCGCTCTTATAATATGTAAATGTGTATAGCCCATTACCCTTACATGCATCTGGAAATAACATTCTGATTTATTCTCTTAAGTATGAAATATATACCAGTCACATTTTATAAAATTCAAATACTTCCCAACAATTGATCGTTAATAAGTACCTAGTTTGGCCGTTTTCATTAACGCGCTTAAGAAATAATAGACTACTCGAGAACACAGGTGAGCGGTCAGAATCTGAAACCGAATTTCTTAAAAGATATATAAAACAATACAATATACACATACAGACAAATGAAAATACACACATGTGCAATTAATATCCAATTATTACACTATGGCCGATTTATATGTAAGGTAATATATATATATATTATTTAAAGAATGTCCATCTTTATAAATGATTATTTACCTACCTTTACCTACATGTACAGGTAAAAGGCAGCATGCGTGTGTGTGATGTTAACAGTCTCTGGATGGTCACTTGAGCAAAATAAAACAATAACGAATTATCCCATGTCCGATTCTCACACCACGACGTGTCTATTTTTAGTTTTACTGATGAAACAACAACAATAACGGCACAGTGCAATCCATCGACAATTATTATTCCATGACTGATTTTTCACACGAGGACGTGTCCAGTTTCTATTTAAACACCAACATCATCATCACAGTGCAGTCCATCATTTCATGTCCCATTCCTACGCGAGGACGTGTTCATTTTTAAAGTTTACTCTGTGTATAAATGTGCAGTGTATAAGTGTGCATATGTGATGCTCATAATCTATGGAAGTTCACTTAAGTAAGATAATAAAACAATGTCACAGTGCAGTCAGTTAGCAGTAATTATACCATATCCGATTTTCACATTAGGACATGTCCATTTTTAAAGGACTTGTCCATTTTTTTTTAAGGACAGGTCCATTTTTTGAAAGGGCATGTCCATTTTCAAATGTCAGGCCCATGTTTTAATGAACATGTCCATTTCTTAAAAGTCATGCCCATGTTTTAATGAATATGTCCATGCTTAAAGGTCATGCCCATGTTTTAATGAACATGTCCAGAATTTAAAGGTCATGTCCATGTTTTAATGAACATGTCCATTTCTAAAGTTCATGTCGCTTTTTAAAAATTACCTTTTGTGTATAAATGTACACATTCATTTAAGTAAAATAATAAAATGTCATAGTGCAATCATTATAATTATATAATTATATGCAATAATTATATCATGTCCGGAGAAAGACAGAAACAAAGACAGGCAAACTGAAAGCGAGCAAGTGAGAGAGCGAGGGAGCCATACAATCAGAGACGGAGAGAGACATGAACAGCAAAGAGAAAGAGAGCAAGAAAGAGAGAGACAGAGAGAGAGAGAGAGAGAAAGAGAGAAAGAGCGAGAGAGAGAGAGAGAGAGAGAGTAGAGGGGGGGATAGAGAGAGACGAAGAGACAGAAACAGAGAGAGGAAAAGAGAGAGACCGAGAGAAAGGGAGCAAGAGAGAGGGAGAGAGAGAGAGAGAGAGAGAGAGAGAGAGAGAGAGAGAGAGAGAGAGAGAGAGAGGCATGCAAATGGAGACGGAGAGAGACAGAAACAAAAAGGCAGAGAGAGAGAGAGAGAGAGAGATAGAGAGAGGGAGAGCGAGAGAGTGAGAGAGAGTGATGGCCAGATGAGGAAAAAGAGCATGTGAGAGAGAAAGAAAGCAATGGAGAGACAGAGAGAGATCAAGAGAAGCATAAAGACAGAGACGGAGAGAGAAAGAAACAGAGAGACGGACAGACAGAAGTTAAGGGAAAGAGAGCAAGAGAAAACAAGAGAGAGAAAGAGAAAGAAAGAGAGAGAGAGAGAGAGAGAGAGAGAGAGAGAGAGAGAGAGAGAGAGAGAGAGAGAGAGAGAGAGAGAGAGAGAGAGAGAGAGAGAGGGGGGGAGAGAGAGAGAGAGAGAGAGGGGGGAGAGAGAGAGAGAGAGAGAGAGAGAGAGAGAGAGAGAGAGAGAGAGAGAGAGAGAGAGAGAGAGAGAGAGAGACGAAGAGAGACAGAAGCAGGGAGAGGAAGAGAGCAAGAGAGAAAGAGAGTAAGGGAGAAAGAAAGCAAGAGAGAAAGAACGCAAAAGAGAAAGAAATCAAGATAGATAGATAGATAAATAAAGAGAAAAAAGAGAGGCAGACAGACACAGAGACGGAGAGAGGCAGAAACAGAGAAAGAAAAAGAGAAAGAGAGCAAGACAGGAAGAGTGAGGGAAAAGAGCATGAGAGAAACAGAGAGAGATAAAGAGAGAATACAAGAAAGAGTTAAGAGATAGAGGCAGGCATACAGACAGAGACGGAGAGAGACAGAAACATACAGGGGCAGAGAGAAAGATAGCAAGTAAGAAAGAAATTAAGAGAGAGAGAGATAGGGGCATGCAGACAGAGATGAAGAAAAGCAGAAACAGAGAGAGGGTCAAAGTGAGGCAGAGAGAAAGAAAGCAAGAGAAAGAGAGAGAGAGAGAGAGAGAGAGAGAGAGAGAGAGAGAGAGAGAGAGAGAGAGAGAAGAGAGAGAGAGAGGGAGAGAGAGAGAGAGAGAGAGAGAGAGAGAGAGAGAGAGAGAGAGAGAGAGAGAGAGAGAGAGGGATACAAACAGAGACGGAGAGCGAAAGAAAGAGAGACGGACAGACAGAAGCTAAGAGGAAGAGAGAAAAAGAGAGAGATAATACAAAAAAAGAGCGAAGAGAGAGAGAGAGACGGAGACGGAGAGATGGTCTCTAATTCAAATGTACAAGAAACCACTACAATATCTGGCAGGTCCAGAGGAAAACTCAGTATCTGTTTAACAGCTTTATTGAGAAACAAACACGTAGTAGGCGTAGGTATGGTAAGTGGTACCATACTCGTTCTACCTTCTTCGGGTCAGGCTGGATCGCTCCTCCCCTCGCTTTTGCACAGGGCGTGGGAACCTTATCAATCATACCCTGCTCACCCTCTAGACGTCGCTGGCATGTTTGGTTAAATCCCAGGCAATCGTGTGATTCATGATAGATACCCGTAGGAAATGACCCCCCGTCAATGAAGTCGACATGCGCAGCTAGACATGGTACCTCGGGAGATTTGCTGACCCCGAGAAGATTCGTCTGCGAAAAGCTTGCGAATGTTTTTCACGTCACCGTTCATTAGTTCGTCACTCTGTCGCATATCATTAAATGTTGAATTCAATGTGGTAGATTAAATAATTTTGTATTAATTCTATAGCTACTTTATCGCCTTTTTGTTAAGATGAACGTTAATCTAAGTGTTTGGCCTACATGGCCGCTATGTGAGGTCACTCTCACTTTCACTGTCATTGACGCTCCATGCTCACACACGCACTCTCTGTGTTACGACAATTGGTTCAAGTAAATCCTTGCGGATTGCCGTTGTCGTTTCCCTTATTTACTCTCCTATCTATCAGAGACGGTTGGTAGTTCAAGCCAGGTCCTTGCGGATCGCTACTGTTGTGTCCTTCTTCTATTTTCTTCTTTAACTTTGTGAAAGTAAAACACAAACTGAAATAAAAAGACGAAAATAACGTAAAATCAGTTAAAAGTTAAAAACTGCATTTTTTTTTTTTTTTTAAATAAATAATCGGCTAGTGGCGCTTAACACCCCTTCTTCTCTGTTGTCTTTCCTTTTCTCTTACTATCTTGGCCTTTACGTGTATCTGGTTCACCGATATCTGACACTGCACCGAAGGGGGACCCTGCTGCAGAAACGGTCACCTTAGGATGCTGTGGGAAGGACGCCACCGGAAGATCGCCAAAATCCTGGAGACCAAGATGTTCGTCAGAGCAGGTATTACGCCGCCCCAGGATGTGGAAGAGCGCCGCCTGCCCGTAGATCCAGCGTGGGACCAGGAAGTCGCCAGCGCAGGTAACAGTCGCCCCATGATGCTGTGGACTGGCCCCGCCTGCCTGGACGCCCGCAGATCCGGTCAAACTCCAGAAGCTCGTCAGCGCAGGTATCAGCCGCCCTGAAATGCCGTAGAGGACGCTTCCTGCCCGGACGGCCGTAAATCCTGACAAAGATTACGAGGACGTCTGTACGAGCCCAGCCGAGAAGGACCTGACCGAGATCTGCGATGACGTGCATTGCGCGAGTACGCCGCCGAGTTTGGCCTGGACGAGGACTACGAGGAGGTCTGAACGAATCTGAAGTCAAGGAGGACCTGTGCGAGACCTTCTAGGACGGACGGATTTACCAAGGACCAGGATGAATATGACGACAAGGACGAGCAGCCACGAAGATGCACCAGGGACCACGCACGCGAGAACGAAGTGACTAGCAAGTCAGGACCAGCCAAGTTGGGTCACTCTTGAGGCAAATCTAAGGCGCCTCGAGGGCTAGGCGTTAGTAGGTGGCCGAGTAGCATACAGTGTACATAACCACGATTTGTGTATGAAAGAGCGTGGCTGCTTGCCACGTTGCTCGAGTTCTAGGGAAGAACCATTGTGTCAGCGAGAAGTAACAGACGAGTTATCTGAACTTATTTGACCTCGGCAGACGTGCCCTCGTTCCCGCGGGCTCTGGCCATTCTCACCAGCTTTCCGCCCCACCGGGCTGGTCGGCGCCGCGACCTCCCGCACTCAGCACCATGCCCAAGACTCGTCAGAGTCTTGGGCAGAAAGAAAATGAGCAAAATAGAGAGAAAGAAAGAGAGAGAGAGGCATACAGACAGAGACGGAGAGAGGTAGAAACTGAGAGAGGGTCAGAAGAGGCAGAGAGAAAGAGAGAAAGATAGAGGGAGGGAGGGAGAGAGTGACAGAGAGGCATACAAATGGAGACAGAGAGAGAGAGAGAGAGAGAGAGAGAGAGAGAGAGAGGGAGAGAGAGAGAGAGAGAGAGAGAGAGAGAGAGAGAGAGAGAGAGAGAGAGAGAGGGGGGGGGGGGAGAGAGGTTGGTCAGAATGAGGAAAAGAGCATTAGAGAGAAAAAGAAAGCAAGAGAGAGAGAGAGATATAAAGAGAAGCATACAGACAGAGAGACGGAGAGAGAAAGGAACAGAGAGACAGACAGACAGAAGCTATGAGAAAGAGAGCAAGAGAGAGAGAAAGAAAGCAGGAGAGAGAGAGAAAGAGCGAGAGCGAGAAAGAGAGAGAGAGAGAGAGAGAGATGGAGAGTCAGAGTGAGGAAAAAAAGCATGAGAGAGACAGAGAGAGGTAAAGAGAGCCATACAGACAGAGACCAAGAGAGAAAGAAGACTGACAGACAGAAGCTTTAAGAAAGAGAGGAGGTGGGGGGGGGGTATACAGATAGGGACGGAGAGAAACAAAAACAGAGAGAGGCAGATAAGAAGAGAGCAAGAAAGAGAGAGAGAGAGAGAGCGAGAGAGAGAGAGAGAGAGAGAGAGAGAGAGAGAGAGCGAGAGAGAGGCATACAGACAGACGGAGAGGGACAGAAGAAGCAGAGAGTGGAAGAGAGAAAGAGAGCAAGAGAGAAACAAAGCAAGAGAGAAAGAAATCAAAAGAGAGATAGAGATAGAGATAGACAGATAGATAGATAGAGAGAGAGTGGGGGGGCATAAAGACAGAGACGGAGAGAAACAAAAACAGAAAGAGGCAATGATAGAGAGAAAGAAGAGAGAAAGAAGAGAGAGTGAGAGAGAGAGAGAGAGAGAGAGATGAGATGAGAGACGATGAGAGAGAGTGAGAGAGAGAGAGAGAGAGAGAGAGAGAGAGAGAAGCAGAGAGAGAGTTAGAGTAAGGAAAGGAGAAAGAAAGCATACAGGCAGAGTAAGGAAAGGAGAAAGAAAGCATACAGGCAGAGACGGAGAGAGACAGAAACAGAGAAAGGAAGAAAGAAAGAGAGCAAGACAAAGAGTGAGGAGAGATGAGAGAGAGAGAGAGAGGGAGAGAGA
>NC_061820.1:39587894-39589562 GCF_019202785.1 Penaeus chinensis | reverse complement strand
TCCCCAATGTACACTTGGTTCTTTGTCTTTTTTTTCTCCTTTTTTTTTCGTGTTTACCCAGTTTACGGGCAGTGTGTCATTTTTAAGCTTTCATATGCCAGCATTTGGCTTCAGTTGAACACGCATCACTGTTCACTTTGTTTTGTGAGTCAGCCAGTATCTCTGGCCCCCTTTTTGTTGTTTGTGATTGAGCTGTACAGCTCTTTTGTGTGGGGATTTGTTCCTTTGTTTCCAGGCTCTGTACTATGCCTGGACGTGGGAGGTCTTTACGAAGCACCAAGTCATCGAGCCAGCCAAGCTCACGTACTTCTTCGCCTGACAACCGTGCATCCTTCCCAGTTTTAGTTGTACAGGGTTCTCATAGCCAAGTACAGGACGCTGTTCAAGCCGTGGAGGGCGAACTTTCTATAATGGAGGAAATGCTGCAGAGAATGACAGACCTCGTAGCCCAGAACAGGGACGAACTCCTCCGCAGGATGGAGGAAATCTCTCGCAAGAGTGAGGACAGGCTACAACAACTGGAGAACCGACTTCAGGCAAGGACTGCTCCCACCGAGGCGGTCGTATCCCGCAGTAATGGGAGCCAGGTTCCCTCAGCAGCACAGCCTGAGGAACAGCCAGCGGACATTCCACTCCCTCATATTCGACCAGTCACCACACCACCTGCGACCAGAAGTGTTAACCCCATTCACCAAGCAGCTACTACAGAAGACCTCCGGGAATGGCAGCGGCAACTGGAGGAGAGGGAGAGGCGTCTACAACAGCAAGAGCAGGCTCTTTTACAGAGACAGCTAGATGGTCAGCAACCGCCGATGTGCAGAAGAGTGGAAGCAGCACGGGAGGCTAACCAGACATTCCCTGAGCCGGCCGCAAGACTGACAACACCGTCACGCACAAGGTATGGCGAGGAGCCAGCACAAGACCACCTTCGATGCCAACCGCCTTTCAGAGATGCAATCCCATATCTGGTGTCCAGTGACTCTATACCTCACTTCAAAGGGGAAACCTCTGCTTGTGAGCCCCTGAAAAGAAATCAGGAGGTGGAGAGCTACATTCGGGCTATTGAAAACCTGGTAAGGCCCCCAACCGATGATACATACATCCGGGCTGCAAGAGCAAGTTGTCGGGGCAGAGCGGAGACCATCATCAACTCCGAGAGTTTTGACGGGATACAGGATTGGGATACTTTCAAGCGGCAGCTGAGGCGCAAGTTTAGGGGCACGTATACTGCCTCTGATTTTTTCAAAGTGCTCTACGATCATGGCATGAGTGAAAGGCAGGCTCCAATGGGCTTCTTCCTTGAGGTGGAGGCGTCGGTCTTCCAAGGCTACCGGGACCACCGAGGAGCTGTTGGAGAGCCTTCAGAGCTGATCAGGCGGGTCTTCCTTGCTGGATTACCGTCCACTCTGCGGGATCTCCTTGTTCTCAAGGATGATTGCTCGCCAATCCAGCTAGCAGAAACCGCCCAGAAGCTCTGGAACTCAAGGTATGGCATCCGGCATGGCAGCTCCAACACTCGCCATCAGTCTCTAAATGACCTGCAGGAAGAGGAGTACCAGGTTCGATGTCGCACCCCAGACCGTCCACCCCGTGCACGAGACCGCTATGACCTATTTCCTCTAGCTGCATCTCCGGGGATAATTGGCTTGTGAGGTCGTGTGGGTTCTG
>NC_061820.1:39580394-39582894 GCF_019202785.1 Penaeus chinensis | reverse complement strand
TCGTGAGGTCGGCAATAGCTCGAATATTCTCTTTATCAGCGACAATGACCCCTTGAGAGGCCTGTACACACAGTTCGCTGATGGCACTGCTAAGCAGAAATTTTTCTTCATAAGGGATGATACCATACTCTCGGTATCACAACAAAACCTTGTCTCAATGTGTTTCATGGTCAGAATCCTATAATAATATGTTATCCACAGTATTGCCACAGTTTTCTATATTGCCCAGGACTGTGCCAACTCTGCAACCAAATTCAACACCTGTAGCAGCGAATTCCATGTGTCCACGGCAAAAACGGTACTGTCCACACTGCGCCATAAACGTAGTCAAATATTGATTCTCTTCTCTTCAATTTACCAGTATCCATGTTAAGTCTCTAGGGTCGTAAAATATTGGGCTCTCGGATGACCAATCCTAATAGCAGTATGTGGAGTTGTCGATAGGTAAGGTTGGCGTGCCACCTGGTTATCTAATTTTGTCAGGTCCACTGTTATTCTAACACCACCCTTGATTCCTGCCACTACTGGGTGACACCAACCTTGGCCATTCCTTGCACACAGGGGATAACTTAGAAGCAAAATAAAACAGACACTATGTCACACCAAGAATATCCAGTATAACAAATGGAATGAAATTAAACCTTTATAAACCTATAACATTTGGATTATACTGCACAACTTCTCCAGATTCGAGGTTTGACTGATTCATACCAAGGACAGTGAAGGTTGATCATTATGGCGTCTGCTCCTGTATCCGGGACAACATCCACCAGTCCTGATGCTGTCTTTGTGATATCCATTAAACAGCAGAAGCCTTCCAGGACATGACCTCACTCCGGAAACAACAGGAAATGCTACGGAGGGGGTAAGCCGACAGAACAGATATGGCCAAACATATGTCGTCCCACGCCCTAAGCAAGATAGAGGGAAAGTGACCTAGAAAGACCCGAGACCCGCAAACATCTTCCCCCTTCGCCCATAGTTGTGGTCGATGCCTCCGCCACGACTACACCAACAAAATCCTTTCATAACTCAGTATCTGTTTAGCTGGTTTATTAATGGAATAGACACATAGTTATGAAAGGATCTTGTTGTAGTCATGACGGAGGCGTCGACCGCTATGGGCGAAGGGGGAAGGTGTTTGTGGATCAAGGGATGGACACCAACAAGATGCTTTCATGATTACGTGTCTGTTCTGTTAATAAAGCAGCTAAACAGATATTGAGTTTCTCTGGACCTGCCAGATAATACCGTGATTTTCTTGTGAATTCAAATTAGAGACCATTATAATCTTGGTCTCCATTGCTGATTCTTGGCAATGGAGGCCATATGTGAAACATAATTACAACCTGAAGAGTACTTGAGGCACACTGTACAGTAGTTATTGAGCTAAGATTTGCTGTCAACATTCCTTGCTGTTGCTTTTCACTTGTTCCTTTGGTCAAGCAGCATGTGGCAGTGTCTTTTCCTATCACATTTGCAACACACAGCATCCTTTGCATATTCTTTACTGTCCTATTGCCACATCTGCAACATTCACTTCTTGGGGCACCTGTAGGTTTACTAACATCTGGACGTTGTTTCTGTCTGTGACCACTCTTTTCTCCTCTTGTAAGCAGTCATTGCATAAGCTGTGCCTTGCATTGGTCCCATGGCCTTTGACACAGGCGGACATAAAAAAATGAAATTTTCACCTTGTTCATGCTTCACTTTCGAGAAGTTTTGTCTCCTAACTGCCATGTTTTTCTGCTGTTTTACAAAGTCCTGTAAACACTGGAGCACATGCTTAATTGGAAGTAAAATATCCAATGGCACATTCATATGATAAACCAGCATCAGCTTCATCTCTGCAGAAAGAAATTGTCTCAGTTGTACCAGCTGGATAGGTTGCAGGAATCTCGATAGTTCCGACAAAATAGCGTAATCATACCACTTTTGTCTCCATTCAGTGAATGCTTGGTACGTCACGTCATGTTCTAGGGTTGGGGGGAAGCTGAACTATGCCTTTCTGAACCCTCTGTCCTATGAGAACGGTCGGCGACTGAGTGTAAAGCAAATGGTCGCTGTAGTCTTCGGTTCCATGGGCTTCGGGAGTTGTCGAAGTCGGCGCTAATCTCGTATCAGCTGTAATTCTTCTTTCCTGCGGCACTCCTCTTCTGCGCTGCTCCTTTTCTCAAATGCACTGCTATTCTTCTATTCTGCACTTCTCTTCTCAAAAGTACTGTTCCTCTTTTCTGACCTGCTTCTCTTGTTTTTGCCATAATTGCATGAACTGAATGCCCTGTGTGACCGGACCAAGTGTTGCAGTAGTACCAACATTCTCACTTGAGCTTGGGTCCTTTTGGCAGGTACCAGGTGGGGTATCTGTACCCTCGGGTTTGTGGTCTCATTTAATTTTGCTTCCCTTTCTCATGGTGTAGCACTATTGCATAAAGTAATACAACTACATGTGGGAATCGCTCATAGTTCCAGATCAACAATATGGCGGTTCACAACTGCT
>NC_061820.1:39572498-39574998 GCF_019202785.1 Penaeus chinensis | reverse complement strand
AGATAAAGGAATAGATATTATAAATAGAAAATATTCCAAAGAAAAGAACAACCAAAATAAGGAAGGAGAGGAAAGAATATAACTCAGGACAATAAATAAATGAAAGGAAGGAAAAAGGAAGAGAGAAGAAAATGCAGGAGTAAAAGAAGCAGGAGAGACAATAAATAAATGAAGAAGGAAGGGTCGTCGAAAAGAGACACAGGGAACAGGGAAGGACAGCACAAATAAAAAAGAAATAATAAGGAAATTATCTCATATTAGGAGAGGAGAAATACGAAGCGAAAGATAAAAGGAAGAGGAGATAAAGAGGGAGGAGAGGGGATAATAGAGAAAGAAGAAGGTATATAAGAAGAGAGAGATAAAAGGAAGAGGAGATAAAGAGAGATGAGAGGGGTAACAGAGAGAGAAGAAGAGAGATAAAAGGAAGAGGAGATAAAGAGAGAGGAGAGTGATAGAGATAGAAGAAGAGAGAGATAAAAAGAAGAAATAAGGACAGAGGAGAGGAGAGGAGAGATAAGAAGAGATATAAGTGGAGAGAGATAAAAGAAATGGAATGAAGACAGAGGAGAAGAGAGGAGAGAACAGACAAGAAAGGAGAGATACCAGGAAAAGAAAAGAAAGAAAGATAGAAAAAGAGAGAGGAGAGGAAATATAAGAAGAGAGAGACAACAGAATAAAAAAGAAATTAAAGAATAGGAAGAAGACATAAAGAGAAGGGAAAGATGGACCTACGAAGAGACAGCTAAAAGAAAGAGGGCATGGGAGGGGAGAAAGCGAGGGGAGAGGGACGTGCAGCTGACGATAAGAGAGCTAATCCATTCAAGCAGCTTGGCGATTCACAGAAGGCCCTTGAACCGATCCCGGAGAGAGAGAGAGAGAGAGGCGTCCTGTGTAGGATGCTGTTCAGGGTCGTGGAGTCGATATTTTCATTTCCCCCTTTCTTCGCGAAAATTGGAAGAGGGGGAAAGGGAAAGGGAGAAGAGAAGGAGAGTGGAAATTGAGGGGGGAAGGGGAAGGGGAAGGGGAGGGGAGAGGAAGGGGAGTGAAAAAGGAAGAGAGGAAAGAAAGAGGAGTAAGAGGGGAAAGAAAGAGGAGGAGAAGGAGAAAGGAGGGGAAGGGAGAGGGGAAGGAGAGGGAAGGAAGGGGGGAAGAAGAGGGGAAGGGAGAGGGGAGGGAGAGGGGGAGGAAGGAAAAGGAAGGGGAGGAAGAGGGATACGAAAAATAAGGAAGAGGAGTAAAGAAGATTAAGAGGAGTGGAAAGAAAGAGGAGGAAGAGGGGGAAAAGTAGAGGCAGAGGGGAAGAGAAGGCGAGAAGAGCACGGCGGCGGAAAGTAATCAAAGGTAACGGAGTGATGTGAAAAGAGAGGGGGAAGGACGAGAGTGGCCGAAAAGGAATAAAAGAAAAGACGAAGAAGAAGAAAAAAATATATATAAACAAATAAACACAGGGGGAAGAATGGAATCAAAGAATAGAGGCAGTACAAAAATAATATATATATATCCAAGAGCAGAACAGCCCTGGGTACAACGGAACAAGGTATATTGATCCCTCATAACGACCTATCCGATGTTGGTGTCGCCTTAATAACCCTCGATGGCCCTCCTCTCCTCCTCCTCCTCCTTCTACCTCCTATTCCTCCTTCCTTGGCTCTTTCCCTTCCCTCTTCCTCCCCTCCACCTTCTTCCTTGCTTCGTTTTCTTCCCTCTTCCTCCTATTATCCCATTCCTTGCCTCGGTCTTTACCCTCTACCTCCTCTTTTTCTTCCTCTTCTTCCTCCCATCGCCTTCCCTCCCTATGTCTCTCTCTTCCTCTACCCTCTTCTCTCCATGTCCCTTCCTTCTCTCCTTCTCCTCCTCCTTCTCTCCTCTTCCTCCTCCTTCTCTCCTCTTCCTCCTCCTTCTATCCTCTCCCTCCTCTTTCTCTTTCCTCTTTCGGAAACCCTTACACCCGCTCCTTCTCTTCCCCCTCCTCCCTCTTCTATTTCTATTTTCTCTCTTTCTCCTTCCCTCTTTCGTTCCTTTCCCCTCACCCTTCATCTCATCTATGCCTCTCTCCTTCCCTCTTTCGCCATTTCCTCTCCCCTCACCTCATCTATTCCTCTCTCTCCCTCCCCTCTCTCCTCTTCTCTCATTCCCCTCCCCCCGGGAAGCTCCCCCACCCCACCCTATCTATACCCCCTCTCCTTCCCCTCTCTCCCCATCCCTCTTTCGCACTCCCCTCTCCCCTCACCCCACCCCCCGCCTCTCCAGCCCTTTGCAACCTCCCCCCCCCCTCCCTTTCTCCTCCACCTCTGCTGTCGGTTTCCTCCTCGTCCTCTTCCCCCAATCAATTATTCTCTCTGCTTCACTCCCCTCTTTCGTCAACCCAAACATTTACACACGCATACATACATACATATTTGCAGTTACTTACATGCGAGGTTACTGAAAGGTACACAGATATAGACTTATACAGAGATAAATAGATACACACACCTACGCATATACTCACATACATATG
>NC_061820.1:39562498-39567498 GCF_019202785.1 Penaeus chinensis | reverse complement strand
CACATATATACATGCAAAAGCCTGCACACAAACACACACATATGCATACAAAAGCATGCACACAAACACACAGATAACACATGCACACAAACATTAACATAAACCATGTACACAAACACACACACACAAACACATGCACATACAACAAACACACGCACAAAGACGTGTACACAAGCACATACACACGCACACAAACACACACACGCATGTACACAAACACATGCACGCAAATACACACACAAACGCACATATAACACACACAAAACAAACACACATACTTACAAAAACACACCTAACACATACACACAAACACACGCACCCAAGCGCAGAGCCACACACGGACGAACACAGTGTAAGAACACTCTACCCCTTAGCATATAATGGCCCTCTTCCCCCATTACCTGTGACTAATGACAACAGGTAATGGAATGAGACGAAAGTAGGGACGTAAATGAAGTAAGGCGATTTGCCCCGTAGATTTGTCTTCCCCATCCGAACTATTTCCCGTGTAAGCCCCCCGTATTGCGTCTGTCAAAGGAGAAGTGACAAGGACAGTGGTTTAAAACAGACAGGTTAGAATGGTGAAGGAAGTGATGTATAAAGTAGGAAATGACTATGAAAGAAAAACATGCTAGGATTTTGAAGGGAGAAGATTATTGAAGGTCTGATGGTAGGAATAAAAGGGAGAAAAATGGTATGAAAGAGACACGTTAAGATAATAAACGGAAAGGAAGCAGAAATAAGAGACAGGAAAAAGGGTACGAATAAATAAAATATGATAATGAAAGGGAAATAAAGAAATTGCTGAAGATCTAATGATAGTAATATAATGCAAGGAAATGGTATAAAAGAGACAAGGTAATATTTAGTGAAATAAGAAGGAAGAGATTGGAGGCCTAGTGATAAAGATATAAGATAGAAAATAATGCGAAGAAACATGTTAAAATAATAAAAGGAGAAAAAAAGTTACTAATGGAAGAAATATAAGGTAAAAGAAAATATATGAAATAGACTCGATGATAAAAATGATGATAAAAAGGAGAGAAAAGAGATTGATGAAAGTCTAATGAGAGAAATAAAAGGTAGGAAAAGGAGTACGAAAAGACACAAGATAATAAAAGAAGGAGATAGAGATATAATGATAGAAATGAGAGAAAGGAAGAGTGTACGAGAATAAAGAAAGAAATGAGTGAAGGCGTACTGATAGAAATAAAAGACAGGAAAAGATTACGAAAAGATATAAAAGGAGAATGAAGGGAGAAGATAGAGATTGATGAAGGCGTAATGACATCTCTGACTTCGGATAATGGAGATAGAAGAAACATCAAGAATGGAAATGTATGTTCATCATATTCTTTTATGCGACTTTTTATCGTCTCCTTCCTTTTCATTTCCCCATTTCACTACCGTGTTTATGGTCATAGGTGTGACAGAAAGAGTATGAAAGCGAGAGAAAGAGAGAGAAATAAACAGACAAGCAGACAGACACGGAAAGATAGAAAGACAGATAGATAGCTGGATAGATAACCGAATGAGAGACAAAGACAGACAGACAGACACATACACACACACAGACACATAGTCAGACAGATAGACAAACAGAGACAGAAAAAGAGAGAGAGAGATAGACAGACAGACAAACAGACATGCAGACAGAGACAGAGACAGAGAGAGACACATATACAGATAGAGAAAGAGAGAGATAACAGATTTTCAAAATAATCACAAAATAACAATAATAATAATAAAAAAAAAAATAATAATAATAATAATTATAATGACATCATAAGATAATAATAATAATAATGATAATGATAAAATCAATAAAAAACACCCTTTTTCATTGATCATTAACGTAATCAACTCTTACCAATAAACTTCACTTCATTACCTCTCCCCGACCACGCCATGACTCCTGACAGCGCAGGTCATCCTCGAAGTCATGACAGCGCTGTGACAGAGGTTATGATGCTAATGTGGTCATGCAGCCAAGTTATGCTCAGTTAGGCAGTGAATTTGCTCTTCAGTGGCTATGCTGGGACAAGGCTAATGCGTTAAGTGCACTGGAAATTATATATAGTGTGTGGCGCATACCTCAGAGCCTCCATGGAGTCAAAACAAGGAGAGAAAGAAGGTGAGATAGAATAAAAGAGAAGAGGATAAGATAGAGGGATGAAAGAGAGGAAGTAGGGAGTAGGCGATAAACAATAAAAGATACGGACAGAAGTGTGATAAAATGAAAATCTAATAATGATGATAATGATGATGGTGTTGATGATGATGATGATGATGATGATGATAATGATAATGATAATGATAATGATAATGATAATAATAATGATTATGATAATGATAATGATAATGATAATGATAATGATAATGATAATAATGATAATAATAATAATAATAATAATAATAATAATAATAATAATAATGATAATAATAATAATAATAATAGTAATACTAATATTTTTTGTTATTAATATTATTATTATCAATATTATTATTATTATTATTACTATTATTATCATTATTATTATTATTATTATTATTATTATTATTATTATTATTATTATTATTATTATTATTATTATAACAATAATAATAATAATAATGATAATGATAATAATAAAGATAATAATAGTAATAGTAATAATAATAATAATAATAATAATAATAATGACAATAACAATAATAACAGGAATAATAATAATAATAATAATAATAACAATAATAATAATAAATTATAATAATAATAATAATAATAATAATAATAATAATAACAATAATAATGATAACAACAACAACAACAATAGTAATAACAATAAAACCAATAATAAAAGAAATGAAGAGAAAGCTCGGCTATGGCATGATAATACAAGAGGTCCATTAGAACATTTATGACTCCTTAAGGAAAGGTATGTGAAGTGGGGACGTTACTCGTACTTGAGTGAGATTATTGGTCTGACTTGATCGCGCTAATGGCCCTCGGAAGAGAGTGCGTCGATTGATTTTTGAGGATTTTTATGTTTTATTCGTTTTATTATTAGTGTTATTATTATTGATATTATTTTTGTTATTATTATTATTATTATTATTATTATTATTATTATTATTATTATTATTATTACTATTACTATTATTTGTTATTATTATTTCTATTATTATTATTATTATTATTATTACTATTATTACTATCATTATTACTATTATTATCATTATTACTACTAATATTATTATTATTATTATTACTATTATTATTACTATTATTATTATTACTATTATTATCATTTATTCTCTCTCTCTTTCTCTCTCTATTTATATATCTGTCTCGCTTTTTCGGTTTGTCTGTCTGTCTCTGTCTCTGTATCAGTCTCTTTGTTCCTGTCTGTCTGTCCGTCTCTCTCTCTTTCTATCTATCTATCTATCTATCTGTCTGTCTGTCTATCTATCTATCTATCTATCTATCTATCTATCTATCTATCTATATCTGTCTACCTGTCTGTCTGTCCGTCTCTCGTATTTTCTCTCTCTACCTCCATCTATCTATCTATCTTTCGTTCTTTCTTTATATCTCTCTCTCTCTCTTTTCTCCCTTCTCTCTTTTTCTCCTATTGCATATGTACCTTTATGTAAGCATGTGTGTTTGTGAGTCCATGCATGTATATCAGACAGATAGACAGACTGATAGATAGAAAGACATATAGATAGTTAAACAGATATGTAGATAGTCTGTGAGATAGATAAATATAGAAAGATAGATAGATAAACAGACAGATAGGTGCATAAACAGATAGACAAATAGATAGATAAAAAGATAGATAGAGACTATATAGGCAAAAGTTAAGTAGATAAAGAATAGATAAGCAAAAGTTAGATAGATTGAAAGACCGATAGACCGACAGACAGATAGAAAAACAAACAGATAGATAGATAATAGGTAATTAAGAAGTAAATACACAGACTAACAGAAATATAGACAGATAGACAGATACAAATAGACATGAATATTCGAATCTATTTATAATATACCTACCGTTTAATTCAAACATTACTTCATAGCAACTATTGGGAAACCTTAGCTAAATATTGACCAGAAAAAGATACAAGTCCAATCTTCAGAGCATATTTAACCGGAAGCCAAAAGATCATCAATTTCCATTAGGTGAGAGAGGTTGGGGGGGAGGGGGAGTGGGGAGAGGGGGGGGGGGGGGGGAGATGCAAGATGAATATAAATCTTCTCCGATCTCTCTGCCTGCCTCAATAGGTCGCTGATAAGAGGATAACAGCTGATAACATAATAATCTTTTTTTTTTCTTTTTTTTCATTATCATTAGATATATTATTATCATTATTATTATTGTCATCACTATTTCTGTTATCATTGCTATTGTTATTACTATTATCATTATGAATATTATAATTACATCCTTATCTATATTATCGTTATTATAATCGTGATTTAATCATTTTCATTATTATTATTATTATTATCATTATTATTATTATTATCATCATTACTATTATCATTATTATTACTATTATTATTACTATTATTATTGTAATTATTATTATTATTACTATCACTATTATTATTATTTTTATTATCATTACTACTACTATTACTATTATCAATATTATAATTGCTATTATTATTATTATTATTATTATTATTATTATTATCATTATTGTTATTATTATTATTACTATTATTATAATTATTATCATTATAAATATTGTTATCATTATCATTATTTTCATTACTATTGTTATCATTTTCATCATTATTTTCATTACTAATGTTATCATTTTTATCATTTTCATCATTATTATTAATATGATTACAATTTACAATCTGATATCGTCATCCAGTTATTATCTGCAATTGATTGTCATTATCACCATCACCATAATTTGTATTATTGTTATCATTATTGTTATTACTATTACTATTATTATTTCTACTGTTATTGTCATTTTCATTATTATTATCATCATTA
>NC_061820.1:39547498-39549998 GCF_019202785.1 Penaeus chinensis | reverse complement strand
CTCTCACTTTCTGTATTTATCGATGTATCTGTCTTTCGTTCTATATCTTCTTTTCTCTTCTCTCGTTCTTTCTCTTTCTCTTTTTCTTTCTCTTTCTCTTTCTCTTTCTCTTTCTCTTTCTCTTTCTCTTTCTCACTCTCTCTCTTTTTCTTTCTCTTTCTCTTTCTCTTTCTCTTTCTCTTTCTCTTTCTCTCTCTCTCTTTCCCTTTCTCTTTCTCTTTTTATTTCTCTTTCTCTCTCGCTCTCTTTCTCTTTCTCTTTCTCTCTCTCAATCTCTCTCTTTCTCTCTCTCACTCTCTCTCTTTCCCTCTCTTTCTCATACATAGTAACCTGTTCTCGTGATCTGTCTCGCCTCGCATACCAGAAAAGCCATCTGCTTCCTATCGTACAATAATTCCATTGTCCTCCGCCGACTCCAACAGGTGACAGTGACAATGACAATGACGAAGAGACCTTAGTACACGCCAATCCAACCCTTATTGCTCGCAAACATTTCCCATGCTGCAATTCTGATGCCTTTAAGTATAAATATTTTTTTGTTTAGTCTGAATCACTATTATGTCATCCCTATCGTTATGTCTTTATGTTTCATGAATACACAGTAAGTCTGTCCCCTTATCACGAAGCTTTTTAGTCTTATAAACATCATAACTCTTTTCACATAACACAGTAAATAAGGTATTCCTTGTTTATTCACCATGAGCAGTCGACACAGACCGCCCGCCATCGCTGGGCTCCGCTAACACACACCTCTCCTCTGTACACCAGCTACCAATCTCCCTCAGTAATAAGGTATAGAATCTGTGGCGACTTTAAGCTCAGCATCCATGAATCAACCACTGCTTTTGAAGCGGGGACACAACATAGAACCGCACATATTACTGCAAGTTTGATATCTGAAGTTTGATATTGCACTATATCAAGGTCCCAAAGAAAACCAATCTCTCTCAGTAATAAACTGTGGCGACTTTAAGCACAACATCCATGAATCTACCGCTGCTTTTCAAGTGGGGACACATCCTCCCAACATAGTTACATAGAAACACCCTCAGACCACTGCCTTCCAAGTGGGGACCATCCTCCCAACATAGTTACATAGAAACACCCTCAGACCACTGCCTTCCAAGTGGGAACTATCCTTCCAACAAAGATACACAGAAACACCCACAAACCACTGCCTTCCAAGTGGGGACCATCCTTCCAACAAAGATACACAGAAACACCATCAGACCACTGCCTTCCAAGTGGGGACACATCCTCCCCAACAAAGATACACAGAAACACCATCAGACCACTGCCTTCCAAGTGGGGACACATCCTCCCCAACAAAGATACACAGAAACAACATCAGACCACTGCCTTCCAAGTGGGGACACATCCTCCCCAACAAAGATACACAGAAACAACATCAGACCACTGCCTTCCAAGTGGGGACACATCCTCCCCAACAAAGATACACAGAAACAACATCAGACCACTGCCTTCCAAGTGGGGACCATCCTCCCAACATAGATACACAGAAACACCATCAGACCACTGCCTTCCAAGTGGGGAAACATCCTCCCCAACATAGATACACAGAAACACCATCAGACCACTGCCTTCCAAGTGGGGACACATCCTCCCCAACACAGAACCCCACATATTACTACATGTTTGATGTTGTATATTATGAAGAGCCCAAAGAAAACTGAACTTCCTCGGTTTTTTTCGCTTAATTTATAATTCTAAACTTTCAGTGTTGACTAAGTATTTCTTATATCATTTGTACTGGTGATTAAGATCTTTCTACTGTAATTCCTCCAACATTATTTCTTATATATCAAAATTTCTATCACCTAATTCGCTAAGCTTTCCCTTTATTTCACAGGTATTAGAATTGCAATTATGAAATTATCGATAATTATTTAAATTATTTAATTATTTAAATTATTTAATTATTTAAAAATTCAGGTGCAAAGACCGTCAACAGTTCATCATCTCTGGAGGTGTCAGAGGATCTCTTGGTGCAATCGCTTTTGACAGTGAAGACTCTTTTGATGTTCGCTGCTTGAAGTTAATTAGCTAGGGCTGTGAAAATAAAAGAAAATCATTACTTGTTCCCTAACTCTTTTTTTCCTTCACTTGTTCCCTTTTTTTTTTTTTTTAATTCTTTCACTCTTTCTCTCTCGCTCGCCCGCTCTCGTTTTCTCTCTCTTTCACTCTCTCTCTCTCTCTCTCTCTCTCTCTCTCTCTCTCTCTCTCTCTCTCTCTCTCCTTCCCTACTCTTCCTCCTCCTCTCTCTATACCCCATTCTCCCTCTCGCTATATATCCATCTTCCTGTCTAACTATCTATCTATCTATCTATTCACCTACCTATCTATCTATCTTTTTCTCAGCCAACCTGCCTATCTATCTAACTCTCCATCTCCCTATCTACCTACCTATCTATCTATTTATCTATCTCCTCTCTTTATCTCATCCTCCAGTTGCAATATCTTCAACGGTGTCTACCTATCT
>NC_061820.1:39538802-39544898 GCF_019202785.1 Penaeus chinensis | reverse complement strand
CTTTTGCCGAGGAACTTGCAGCTTGCGTAAAGCCAAGATAGGTCGCTCTTTAGTCAAATCACCATAACACCAACTTGCCTTGTGATGAGTTACCTTCAAAATCGTCTCTTCCATCGGCATCCTGGCACATGCATATGTATAAGCACACAAATACATATACCTAAATGTATGTGCATGTGTGTATGTGCTAGTGTGTGTGTGTGTGTGTGTGTGTGTTTGTATGTTTGTTTGTTTGTTTGTATGCATGTAGTCCACACACACACACACACACACACACACACACACACACACACACACACACACACACACATACATACACACACACACACACACACACACACACACACATACACACACACACACACACGTGCGCGCGCACAGCTATATTAATGTTTGCTTGTAGTATATATACATGCAGTACGTATGTTTATGTATGTATATATGTATGTACTGTGATATATGTATGTATGTAAGTATATTCCAGTGTATGTATGCAAGTATATATCAGTGTATGCATGTATGTTTGTATGTAGTATGTATGCATTTATGTATATATGTATGTATTTACACGCATGCATGTATGTATGAATGCAGTACGTTTATTTTAGTTGCTTCTTTTGCCCGATAGCCTTCTATATACTGACATACGTACATATATATATATATATATATATATATATATGTATGTATGTATATGTGTATATATATATATATATCTTAGCAAATAAATATTTATATAAACATCTGTCTGTTTAATGTTGGACCACCTGATGAATTGTGCAAATAACCTTTTCTAATTCATCACATTCCTTAATTAACTCCTTTGTTTACATTTTATTGGATCTCACCTTTTCCCCGACTTTTAAGTATTTTATGCTTGTCGAAAGCAATCAAACTTCTACTAATTGGTTCTTTTTTCTTGTTGTATCTTACCTGAGGGAATGATCAGGTGTTTCGTGTTGTGTCTGTAGTAAATTGATGTGTTAGAAACTGTTTCGTTTCTCGTGTTTTGAATGTTGTTGTTAGCGTGTAGTAACATTACCGTGTCCCCTGAAATGTAGTAAGATCATTGTCTCCCCTAGAATTTGCCTTGTCACGAAATTTCGATTCGTTTTTCTATAAATATTATTGGTACGTATACTTTGTAAAACGTATTTTTATGTTAAAATGGCAAATAATTGTTTACTTACATAGGTATGTTGTCAAAATAATTGTTAAGTTCCTCTGTCCTATTGTAAATAGCTATCCCCAGGAACTTGAATAATAAAACACAAGTTATTTAAACGTTATTATCATACAAACACCCTCTCTATTTTTGTCTTCTACTGACGATAAGTCTTAACGGACTAAACACAGTTATATATGCAGTTGTGTGATATAACAAATACACAACTACAGAATAACGACGAGTATATATTATCTTATTTGTGTTGTGTGTGTGTGTTTGAGTGTGTGTACGTGTTTGTGAGTGTCAAGCGTTTCCCCGACTGACATTTCGTGACGGCATCAGTGTTGTCGCTGTGACGTCTCAGAAACAAACCCAGAGACACAGGTTTTTTTTTTTTTTTTTTTTTTTTTTTTTTTTTTTTTTTTTTTTTTTTTTTTTTTACGAATGGTAACAGTGTCTCCAATTAATCGTCGGTTTTTATTCGCAAGTAAGTCTTGTGACAGGCATGTTTTTTGGATTCAATGGACATGTATATTAACCCTATATTTGCATTTATTCGTGTATAGGCCTACAATACAAGTCCTTCCCTAATTAATATTCCTTGTACAAATTTTTGCCTTAAACAGTCTTCTTTTTCACACGGTTCCTCAGTCGATCTTACAGGGCCATTGACAAATAAGAATTTGTATTGGAACCGTACAATAAAAATGATAATAATAATAAATATATCATTCCAGTTAACAAAATAATATCGGTGTTATTATCAGAGATGCAGGAGTATTGCGTATGTAATAACATATTTGGAACTTTTATGGACACTACTAAAACGATAAAAATACTGTGTTAATCGTTTATCAAACATATATCTATATTTCATGAAATTTTATACCAGCAACGGTGGTACTTTACGTGTGATCAACCCCTTTATGCATAAAGTGACAAATGCAATTGTACACTGCATTGTGCTGATAACAACAATGTTTTAATTTGATATAGAAATGGAATTTGTTGCTATGACTACAATTGCAAATGTTTAGTTTTATTCAACAATGAATCGGCATTAGTGAAATATTCGTGCAATGAGACCTCAAGGTGTGACGAGTGCGCTCAGACAACATAAATATATTAGTATTAAACACTTAACTGGTCGTTTGGATGAGAAGGGGTCTGCTACTAATAACAGCTATGTATGGGTACTTTGCTTCTCCTTAATTTCCCTTAACAACGTCTTATGCTAAAGTATATTATCGTAAGAAAAAAAAAATATTTGTTTAAATCAATACAATCTATACAGTTGTCCATACACACTAATTCTATGGGTTTCTTATGAACCACCGAATCCACAGTAAACTAAAATGAAACTATACATTCCTATGATAAATAATGTTATGATTATTACAATTTAGTCTCTTTATATATATATATATATATATATATATTGTAGTGGATCAGAGTTGGGAAAGCTGTGAAAGAGTTAAAACTTCCTCAAAATGAAAGAAATGTTCTACGTCTATCATATTATTACACTGTTTCTTATAATCTTCATGCAATATACATGTAATATTAGCGTGACATTGCTGTAACTTTCCCTCAATCTTCTTCGGCTAGAAAACTTATATGGGGCTGATTCCAATACTAAAGTTGGTATGTCTTTAAGTATTACAAAGAACGAGAATATGAAACATTAGAAGTCTTTGTTGAAAAAAATAAGTTGATAAATAAAGAAGTTGGACACGAAACTCATTTAGATGAAAACTTTTTTCTTATTTTTATCGCAGAGACGGAGAGATGTGCGGAGTTTATGATATAACCTTTTATTCTTACCTTTTTAGGGCGTGTGTGTCTGTCTTTGTGTACGTGTGTGTTTGTTTGAGTAAGTGTGTGTGTGTGTGTGTGTGTGTGTGTGTGTGTGTGTGTGTGAGAGAGGGAGAGAGAAAGTTTGTACATATGTATTTTTATGTGTGCGTACTTCCCTGTGTTGATTAAACATACATTTTTTTTTCTTTTTCTTTTTCAAAATGGACGAATGGGAAGGCAAGAAAAGAGTGAATTGAAAAAAACAACAAAAAAAACGAGAAAGAATAACCAGACTAAAAAATCTCACTCATGATGATGACTTTGAAGCTCCGAGCTCCATAAGATAGATTCATCCTATCAAAAACCATCAACAGAATAAGTCGATGTTTTGCATTGCTCGTCATCCGGCTTCGTACAGTGACAGTACTTACTTAATGATGCAACATTCAATATCTGTCAGATGGTACTCAGGTGCATAACAGAGCTTGGAAATAATAGAAATAGACTGATTGTAGATGGAGGTAGGGAATGGGGAGAGACAAAGACGGTAGGGGAAAGGTAGAAGAATCGAAAGAGAGAGGGTGGGGGGGGGAGAGGGAGAAAGAGAAAGGGAGAGGGAGACAAAGAAGCGTAACGAGAAAGAGAGAGAGACGGATAAAAAGAGAGAGACAGAGACAGATATACATACAAAGAAAGAGAGAGAGAGACGAAGAAAAAGAGAGGGATATAGACATACAGAGAAAAAGAAAGACAGGCAGACAGACAAAGAGGACGAAGGGAAGGAAGAGAGAGGGAGAAAAAGAGCCTTTCCATTTATACCTTTTGACAGCCCATTCTTCCAGCAAAAAGGTTTAGCAGATTATTAACGTTTGGACACTTAAGTCACATAATTGTCTTTTAAATTGGAAACGCGTTTTTCTTAGCGATAAATTGTTAAAGTTCTGAAAATATCAGTGATTAGTTCCCTCTACCATAATTGGAATGGAATTAGAAAAGTTGGCAACCCTTTCTCGTGTTTGTGTAATTCCATATCTCACGAGTGCTTCTTTTTATGTAAACACATAATTATATATGTAAGTATTTATGTCTGTATGTGTGTGTGTATATATATACGTATATATGTGTTTGTGAGTGTGTGTGTGTGTGTGTGTGTGTGTGTGTGAAAATATTTTTATAAATCTACTCACCTACAGTATACCTAAAATATAATACAACGTTAGTATTACTGTTTCTCGCAATAATTACAGGAAATTTCACATTACAAAGCTATAATTTTATAACATCACCTGCATGTATCCCAGACAGGAGTTATTTCGAAGTATCTATCTATGTCTGTCTATCTACCTATCTGCATATCTCAGTATATATATTTATCTATCAGTCTATATATCTATCTATCTACCTACTTATCTACATATCTATTTACCTATCTATCTACCAATCTATCTACCTATCTACCTACCTACCTATCTATCAATCAATCAATCAATCTATTTCATCCAGATACACAAGACTGAAATACGAAAGATAGCAGCTCTGCATCTGTCTAAAAAAGGTTGGCAAGCCTGAGTTAAATAGTTGGTATGCCTGGATCCATAAGTAATCCCTCTTTCAAAAATGAAACGCAAATCACATTCATACAAGAGCTTTTCAATCGTTGCAACAGAATATGAGCAAGAAATATGATTGTAAAAGGCTTTTTTTGGTTTACTTTTTTTTCCCATTCGTAATTAGATACATTCACTTTACCGTTATGAAACGAACTTCGAAGGTGAGTTCAAAGATCTAGTTTAAGATGGAAAAAAAAAACAGAATAAATGTGTAGATAAGATATGAAATACATATGACAGAGAGAGTGGGGGAAGGGGAGAGAAAGAGAGAGAGGGAGGAGTGGAAGGGGAGAGAAAGAGAGAGAAAGGGGAGAGGGACAAAGAGTGATTGAGGATAGAGAGGGGAAGAGCAGAAGAGAGAGAGAGAGAGAGAGGGGGGGGGTAAGAGAGAGGGAGAGAGAGAGAGCAGAGAGAGGGGGGAGATTGGGAGGACAAAGAGAGAGAGGGGGGGGGCGTAGAGAGAGAAAGAGGGAGGGGGAGGACGAAGAGAGAGAGAAACAAATCAAGTCAGAAGGTATCAGGAAGGTTAAACTCTCGCCACTGTACTTAATTCGCCGTAACTCTTTCAATCCATTTCTGAGAAATTCACCTCATTTTTGTATACAGTCGGTGTGCGCTCGCGAGTGTGTGTGTGTGTGTGTGTGTGTGTGTGTGTGTGTGTGTGTGTGTGTGTGTGTGTGTGTGTGTGTGTGTGTGTGTGTGTGTGTGGGTGGGTACGTGTATGCGTGTGTGCGTGTGTGCGTGCCTGCGTGCCTGCATTCCTGCGAGTAAGTGTGTGAATAAACATACAGCCTAAAAGAACGCGTCTGGCCTTAAGATCCGCTAACCACAAGCGTGAAACTCCCGATTCCAGTCCTGCGATATTTCGTTGTTAACAGCTCGTAAGGTGGTCAGCGTTAGGACCTCGAGACTACTTGATTCGGGAGGTGTGTTTCCAACGAGGTATGGTATTATGAAATACTCTCTATGCACGTAAGGAAAAGTGAAGTTGCTAACCCTGTAAGCATTCCAGAAGTTCCCCGCAAGGTTGTTGAATATTAGAATAGACACGTTGCAGGGTTTCGATTTTAGAACCTTGCTCGCGAATGTTAGTGGAAAGGGAAAGCACACTAGAACACTGTTGAAAGCTCGCAAGAGACTATTTATAATGTTTTTGTATTTATTATTACCTTTTCAAAATATTTAACCCACTAATGCATGTTTGGTAGTATGTAAGTAACATCCACAATGATATTGATTTATGAACGTTGCTTTCACTAGTCGTACCTAATCTCACCTGTTTATTCGTTCCCCTAATTTTCGGAAAGATTCTTATTTTCATTTCTTATTGCTACCATAATCCCAATATCCATAAATGATAATGATAACAATGGTAATAGCAAAATGGTAACGTTAAAGATATATGTATAAATGTTCCCCGAATATGTAAAAAAAAAGGGAGTTATCAGTCGAGCTCAGCTAAGTCTCCTAATTAACTCCCTGGTAACTAAACGCTTGTGGAGCCATCTATGTGTAAACAAT
>NC_061820.1:39521967-39524467 GCF_019202785.1 Penaeus chinensis | reverse complement strand
TGGGATAGGATGGGACGGCAGGATTATAGGGACAGATCCCGGATGTAATTTTCCTCGGTTTATGTTCCTGGGGCTGAGGGAGCGCGCGCGAGAGAGAGGGGGAGACAGAGAGATAGATAGATAGATAAATAGATAGATAGATAGACAGATAGATAGATAGGTAGACAGATAGATAGATAGATAGATAGATAGAGAGAGAGAGAGAGAAAGAGAGAGAGGGGGGGGGGGCAGAGAGAGAGAGAGAGAGAGAGAGAGAAGAGAGAGAGAGAGAGAGAGAGAGAGAGAGAGAGAGAGAGACAGGGGGGGGGGGGAGACAGAGAGAGAGAGAGAGAGAGAGAGAGAGAGAGAGAGAGCCAGAGGGGGGGGGGGGAGACAGAGAGAGAGAGAGAGAGAGAGAGAGAGAGAGAGAGAGAGGGAGAGACAAGAGAGAGAGAGACAGAGAGAGGAGAGAGAGGGAGAGACGAGAGAGAGAGAGAGGGAGAGCAGAGAGAGAGAGAGAGAGAGAGAGAGAGAGAGAGAGAGAGAGAGAGGAGGGAGGGAGAGACATAGAAAGAGAGAGACAGAGAGAGGGAGAGAGAGGGAGAGGGAGAGAGAGAGAGAGAGAGAGAGAGAGAGAGAGAGAGAGAGAGAGAGAGAGAGAGAGAGAGAGAGAGAGAGAGAGAGAGAGAGAGAGAGAGAATGGATAGATAGATAAATAGATAGATAGATAGAGAGAGAGAGAGAGAGAGAGAAAAAGAGAGAGAGACGGAAGGGTGTTTGTTTTTATTGTGTATTTGTGTGCGTGTTAAATATCTTGGGAAAGGTGGTGTTTATATGCAGTGTGTGTGGTGCATATATATGTGTGTGAGACAGAGATAGTGCGTATGCATTTAAATGAGAAAAAAAGATAATACACATAACAATGACAATTATGATAATGACAAGAAAAAAGTTATATCTTGTGCAAAATCAGCATGTATTGAGTGAACAACATTGCATATTTACAGGCTTTGAATGAACTTAAGCACAAGTTTTAGTAGTCTAGTGCAAAGTTCGTTATCTGTAAATATATGCAAATTGTTTACCTTAAAGGGGTCCGCTTCACTGCGCATTTTGTGGGCAAGTGATGAAGGGAAATTGTCTGGGAGAAGCTCCTCTCTCTCGTTTTCACTTTTAGCTTGCACTTTCAGATTATGTACGAAACGCGCAGATACACGGAGATTAGAGAGAGAAAGAAAGTTGACAGACAGATATACAAGGAGCGTGAGAGCGAGAGTGAGAGAGAGAGAGAGAGAGAGAGAGAGAGAGAGAGAGAGAGAGAGAGAGCAAATATGATAATACTATCTATTTATCTATCTATCTAACTATCCATCTATCTATCTATCTGTCTGCCTTTTTATCGATCTATCTATATATATGTTGAAATCGATACTGATTCCACATTTAAAAGGTGCACTGGTTAAAATTGTAGAGTAGCAGTACCAAACCCCACCAAAATGTTTATTTAAGTATTTTTATTTTGAAGGCATGTCAATATAGCAATATTTACTATTCTAAGTAATAGAGTAAATTAAATCTATGATACCTGTATCTTCAGCACAATCAGCAGAGGAATAAATTCATCCCAACCACGAGCCTTAAAACGCCCTCATCTGTCATGCATTTCTCTCTCTTAACGTCTGCCAACCACCAGTCTTGTCTCCGCGTCAAAATACTTCCAAAATGATAATGAAATAGAATGATTCATTTTGTCCGGGAGCCGCGACCCCACACTAAATGCGTTATCACTCGAAGCCTGCACAGATGGCCTGAATTCGTAAGTGCAAATGGCTTGGTCGCTGTGCATGATTTTTTACCACAGGCTGCCTGACAACGCAAACATAGACAGAACAGTGTGCATGATTGTTTTTTAATAATTTATTATTATTGTTATTATTATTATTACTATTGTTATCATTGTTGTCGCTGTTGTTGTTGTTAATATTATTAATATCATTATTATTATTATTATTATTGTTATTATTATTTTTGTTATCATTATTATTATCATTATCACTATCTTATTATTGTTATAATTATTATCATAACACCAATAATTATTATTCTCATAATAAGGAAAATAATAATAATTATCATTATCATAATAAGGAAAATAATGGAAGTTATTATTATCACTATCGTAATTGTTATTATTATTACTATTGTTATTATTCTTTTTTGGCACTGTGCATGGCAGATTTTCGCTTCTGTTGCTGACGCTTTTGATATAAGAGTATCGGGCATGTGTTGCTAATGCTGCATAATGTTGCATATATTCTGCAATGGTATTTTAGCGCTTCACTTAATGCTTGTTGCCTGTCAGTGAGCTTAGATTTGCCTTCGGATGTTTTCTTTATTTCTACATTCATAATATCATTATCTCATTCTTTCGTGGTTATTGTTTGTTGCACTTTCTGCACCTTTAATTATCATTACCCCAAATTTTTAGGCTTACAGAAAACTGCATTTGTTATTGATAAAA
>NC_061820.1:39514467-39516967 GCF_019202785.1 Penaeus chinensis | reverse complement strand
TGGCTTTAAAGGGACTCGCTCCAGTACGATTTTATGTAAAAAAATGATAATGGTTTAATAGTTTAATAGTCACTTGGTACAGCACACAACCGGTCCCCCAACACTTCACTCCGTACGTATGCACGCTCCCTGACAGAATAGTAAGCGTGGTGACATGCGGTTAACTTATCATCTCTGTTCCTGACGCTTTTCGATATTACACTGCACTATGCTAGGCAGGGGATGTCGCTATTTGAAAAAAGTACGAGTGAGAATGAAAGAAAGGTGATGTCGAGACGTGTCCGTCACACTCCCTTGTGCTGGAGAATTACTCAATCCTCTTTCATACCGTTTCCACATCTGTCACAGTGAATCACGTTCTTATCAACGGTCTTACATAAACGGGGCCATTGGAATGTTATGATGTTTTAGGGCCTAACAATATTTATTCCAATATGTCAAGCAGTCGATATGAATCGCCTATTTCTCTATCGCCGTTGCTTTACTTTAACCTGCTGCAACATCAATTACCTTTCAATCTCATACACATATCACAATACGTGATTTTTATATCAGTTCAAGTTTGACAGGCTGGATTGGAGCTCTTGACAGGTATGAAAGAAGGGAAAGGCAAAACTTAATAATACTGTCAGGACATAAGAAGAGGAAGAATAAGAATACGAATAAGAAGAAAAGAAAGTCGAGGAGAAAAAAGGAGGAGAAGAAAATGAAGAAGAAGAAAAAGAAGGAGAAGAAAAAGAGGAGGAAAAAAGGACAAGAAGGAAAGGAAGACGAGGAAAAAAAAAAGGGAGAAGAAAAGATGAAGAAATAGAAGAAAAACAAGAAGAGGAAGAAGAAGAAGAAAAAAGAAAAGAAAAAAGGAAATGCATTATTTCTGACTTTTCTGACGCTGAAGACATCGCTTTGCATAATGCACGAGTTTCTGTTGCAAAAATAAAACTTCATAAAGTCTGACCTTCCTTCCTACGTAGTTCACCTTGCAAGCAATGTCTTTTTTTTCTCTTGTCTCTCTCTCCCCCCCCCCCCCCCCCCCCCCTCTCTCTCTTCTTCCCTCCCTCTCCCTTCTTCCATCCTTCCTTCCCCATCCTTCTATCTATCTATCTATCTATCTATCTCTTTCTCTCTCGCGCGCTCTCTCTCTCTATCTGTCTCTTCTTTTAATGTTATTTTTCTATCATTTGGCTTACATAAATGCTATTCGTTTTCATTATTCTTTACACTGTGAATTTCGAGATTTTTCTTATTAATCTCGAAAATTAGTAAATTTGAAAATAAGGTATGGTATAAGAGGAAAATTCAATAAATATGCTGCATTTAATGACAATCCTTAAATATAGGAGATAAACTGAACCATTCATTGATATCAATATTACTTTGAAGGAAATTCATCAAGAGGTGAAATTTACAAGACATCTTCGATCTTCGCCCTCTCTATCTATCTTTTTCATATTCCTCTCTTCCTTTCGTTCTCTCCCACCTCTCTCTCTCTTTTCCGTTCTCTTCTACCCGCCCCCCCCCCCTTTCTTTCTCTCTCTCTCTCTTCTCTCTCTTTCTCTCTTACTCTCTCTCTTTCTCTGTTACTCTTTTTATTCCGTCTTCCTTTTCTCTCTCTCTCTCTTCCTTCTTCCCTCTCCCCACCTTTTGTCTCTTATAAAACTAGTAATAGCAGTTGTAATTAATAATTAAGACACATAAACAACAAACTTCATTCAGGTGATGTATATATGTATGTTTGTGTATGTATGCATGTATGTATGTATGTATGCATACTTATATATATACACAAACATATGTATACATACATACACACACACACACATATATATATATATATATATATATATATATATAAATGTATATATATATACACACACATAAATGTGTATATATAAATATATATATATATATATATATATATATATATATATATATTTATGTATATGTGTGTATGTATGTATGTATGTACCTATGTATGTATATGTACGTATTTATGTATGTATGTATGTGTGTACGTAAGCATGTCTCTCACACAGTAAAAATGCACGTAAAGTTCATATTCTCCGTAGTGAATGCCTTTTGACCTTAGAGAGTGCACACATGTACTATATTTATAACTCATAATAGCCTGGTTTCTGTACATAATTGTTCTTCGACACCTCAACCCTTCGCTCCTTATAAAGTGCATCCCTAATAAACAGTATGCAAGGCTACAAATTGCTCTTCTTATCTCTATATTTTGTTTGGCCGATTGTCGTCTCTGTTGCAGCCTGGTTTCGATATTGCAATGCTAAGCAGAGTTTATGGCTGGTCATGCACTGCGGTCGCATTTCCCTGTCAATCTGTCTGTTCAATCCTTGTCGATTCACTTCGATTCTTCAAGATATTGCATCGTTATTGCTGTGTGTTTTATTCATTACTTGGCTCTTTAAATTTTCAGTATTAAGCTTGCTTGCATCATTTTTACTTTTACTTTTTTTTTTTTTTTTTTCTTCTTCACCTT
>NC_061820.1:39506967-39509467 GCF_019202785.1 Penaeus chinensis | reverse complement strand
GCACAGTCTAATCATCCCTATACCGAAACCAAACACTGATGAATACCGCCCAATTTCACTAACCTCATGTATATGCAAAGTTCTAGAAAGGATAATTTTGAACAGACTCAGGCACAGGCTGTAAGGTAAATGATCTCACAAACTGTACGGATTTCTATCGGGACGTAGCATACAACATTGCTTTGCAGAGTAATATTCAAACTCTAATCCAGGGAAGCACACTGTTTTTCTTGACCTTAAGTCAGCTTTTGACATTGCAAACAGAGAAATTATCCTAGAACAATAAGTAAGCATTGGCATCCGGGTTAAATAATTGAGCTGGATTAGAATGTATCTTTCGAACAAATCTGCAAGTGTCTTGTTCAGGGGAGTGAGAAGTTCTACCACACAATCTTTTGAACTTGGGACGCCACAGGGAGGAGTTCTCAGCCCTATGTTGTTCAATGTCCTCATGCACAAGCTGGTGGTAGATATTCGACTTGGGGATGGTGAATCCATTATATGATATGCTGATGACATATGTGTCAAAGCATCATCACAAAAGAGGATGCAAATAATTCTCGACAAACTCACAACTAGGGCTCATGAGTGTGGATTAGTCATCTCCACTGAGAAAACAATGGCTCTCAATCCATGTATCATACCCCTACCCACTTTTCGCATAGGTGACCAGGAGCTTGACATGTGTCATAAATATAAATATCTCGGGGTGAACATAAATGATGCAGACCTGATCCTTTCCCTGAAGAAGAGACTCTGGGAGAGACTGAAACCGTTGAAAGTTCTTGTGGGAAGAGAAATGGCATCAATGTTAAGCTTGCTAGACTGTTTTACTTGGCTTTTATAAGATCAGTTGTAGACTACCATGCACTGCACTTGTTGCAGTATAAGGAATCAGAAATAAATAGCTTGGAGGTAGTGCAAAATGAAGCCATGAGGATTATCCTCAGCGCCCCGAGATCAGCAAGGATAGTGAACATGAGGTCAAAACTTAACCTACCATTCATCTGTGATAGAATAATATTTATTTCCACCATATTTGGGGTCAAAGCATTGAGGGAACCCTTGTATCTCTCAGACTTCCAAAAACAACTGCAACATAAAATCACGCAAGCAGACGTGACTAATCACACACACACGCGCCCTCTGATACACAGAATCTCCATGAACATTACAAAGCTCAATGTCCCAATTAGTAAAATACCACAGGGTCGATCTATCCCACCATGGAAAAATTCAAAATTGATCGTGCATCTTACATGTCTTCCACAAAAAAAACAAAAAAAAAAAAAAAAAACACTGTATACAAAAATGGCTTACTACAGTATCAAGTTAATATGAGAGTGCAAAATTGGGCCAGCACTACTCAAACGGAACTGGCAGGTGTACTCCTTGCAACGGAATTCTTAATGTCTCGGGGCTCTGGAGTAGTTTTCTGTGACTCTCAGAGTGCTCTTCGGACACTAAATTCTTTCAAAGCAGGTGGCGATGAGGAAAATGTGAGTTGCATTAAGCGTAACGCAACTTGTGCAACAGAGCGCAATTTCAACATTCAATTTGAATGGATACCATCTCATGTTGGTATAAGCAAGCACGACCACGTAAACAAATTGGCAAAAGAAGCCTGCAGCAAAGATACTGTGAACATAGATCTTGGGATGCCTCTTACTAGGGTTGCGCATATATTGAAAAGTTATCATAAGGAAGAACTAGTAGATCTGACGAACACTCAAAGGCCTGAAAGCTGTACCATAAGGCATTGCGATCAGTATAGAGATAGCAAGCCCTCCTATGGGTGGCACCGAAGTCGAACCAGACAATGTGACGTGGTTATTGCCAGCATACGTTTATGTTACAGAATGTATTGGCAACTGCACGGTGCAATAAGTGCAGATGAATCTAAATGTAGACTGTGTAACGAAGAAAACAAGCGAACGCTTGAGCACTATATCTCGGAATGTCATGTGATACAGCCTTTCAGACCCACTAACATGAGGTATAAAGAACTATGTGAATATTTCATTTCATCTGATCCATTGAAATATATACTCGTATTATATCCTAAATTTACTATGTAAAACTGCCGTAAAAAAAGAGTGTTATGTAAACACAGTGGCAAAAGCATATCAACGTAATATTTTTGTATGATGTATGATTTATATTTCTATATTACTGTTATAGATGGACTACTTAGTACTATGATTAGTTGCACTGATTTTTTTTTTTTTCAATGATACTCGTTTATTATAAATATATTTTTCATTTCGGTATTCCTCATATAATTTAAGTATCTAATAGGTGTTGAGGTGACCTAGCAACTAGTAAAAGGTTTCGGAATCCGAATCGACCTATGTTCCGGTGGCTGACTCGAGCTCACTCCTTGGCTGACTCCGACCGCACCGCCACCTGGCTTTCAGTCAGCCACTCCGCCATAGTGTACAACTCGAGTTTTGCGTGTCTCTGCCTATGGTCACTCTCGGCTAAGTATTTTATATTGATG
>NC_061820.1:39484467-39486967 GCF_019202785.1 Penaeus chinensis | reverse complement strand
GTTTGATAGGTTTTACGTGATGAGGAAAGCCGTGTTTAAAAAAAAAAAAACGGGGCATAGAAACAAAAAAACGAAACAGAAAAAAAAGATCAAACAAAGATAACAAAGACAAATTATAAACCACCACAAACACACAAAATAGGCACAGTGGTCATGTCTGTTACCCGGGGGACGAGCAACAAGTAAACCAAGTGTTTTATTATATCTTATGAAGGTCGAATTCTTGGCACAAGGAGTCTCCAGAGGGTTTAGTTTAATTTCGCATTTTCCAATCATGGTTTAAAAAAATTCTTTACAATGTTATCATACACCTAGTATGATAACACTGTAACACTGTAAGGCCTATGGTGTTAACAAGACATATGATAAGTGAGATCGGTTTTATGCTAATTAAGAGCGCTTTTGTATACTTCAACGGTGATTTTGTATCCTTATGGGAGTTAATAAGAAAAACGACCAAACAAATTTTCACTTCCATAAAAAATAAATAACATACCCGAAACAAAAAGTATATCCACATATGAAGTGACAGATATTAAGGTAGCTTCGTGGAAAATCTAGATCAGGCCCACCTTTCACCTTAGTATACAAGATGCGGGTTAGATAATTATGAATCAGCGTGACGAAACTGCCATATGGTTGACCTATAAAACATTTAAGAATGTAAGTGATAACCATACAAGACGAAGGACTGGCTCAATTAAGGTAAAAAGGCCGACCGTAAGACTGACAGCAGGGACGAACTTAGGAGTGTGGTAGACGCGTGTTTGACATCGCTGGTCTAGATCGTTTGCACTAAAGAGCTTACGATTATTATGGAAAACGAGGGAATAATCTGCCGTTAAATGTGATGGTGCTTGAAGAATTTAATTACTATGCAAATCCGACGCAGTTCACAGCAAATCTATCAATAGACTATCATAAACCTTCGTTACGGGAAATTTGACACAGGAGATTAATGCAGGATACGTACTTTTCAAATATTTTCGTTTCCCTCCCCTTTTTTTTCGGTAATTTTCTTTATATATATATATATCTCACTTTCTCAATATTCTTTCAGTACTTGTGCTCATGACTGGCGCAGATTAATTTCGCTTTCGCTTTTTATCTTGCATATTATTGATGAAAAAGCTTCAGTATATACTTGAAATTACATATACTTGTGACGTCATCATGGGGACTGCCTCTATTATATCTTATGTCACCTTTATCATGAATTCACTTTTACAAATTATTTTTATTATTTACGATATCATTTTAAGATATTTCAGCAAGAATATTACTGATTTATAATTAAGAATGATAACGCCAAGGAAAGTTCACACACTGATACTCTCAACCATTTATAATATTCCTTATATGTTAAGGAAATAGCCTTGCTCATGAGACCTAAGGCGTTTATATCATAAAACAAATATCATCAAAACGCACACACGCTCACACACACACACACACACACATACACACACACACACAAACACACACACACACACACACACAAACACACACACACATACAATCACACACACACACACACACACACACACACACATACACACACACACACACACACAATCACACACACACACACACAAACACATACGTATGTTGGCGATGCAATTACTTCCATATGCTAATCCACCTTTTCGATGAACAGTAATCTAGTTTTTCAACAATTTTATGCGAACTCTGAACATGTCCATCCAACAGTGTATTCGCCACTAATGACCTTAGCTGTTGGCGCGCCAGATAATTTTAAATAATCAGTCAATCACGTAGATTTTTTATCGCTGTTATAAATGTCTCACTAACTTACATGGAGGATGAGTTGCTGATCTTTTATTCTTTCTCTACTTGTGCTTCCTTTATAAAACTGTCCTTCACAGTATCAAGGAAAATATACGTTGGGAAAAAAAGCCGCCTTTTTAGATTCAAAAAGACACCTAGTCACCGAAAAGCTCAAAGCCAGGTTGGTTTATAAGCCAATTTTACTGAATACTTCAAAAGTTTGTAAGTAAGTAAATGAAAGAACGTCTGCAGTAAATCTATCAGATTTTCATCAGTGCAAGATGATGTCTTTCAAACCTATTTAGACCTGGAGATACCATTCTGGTAATCTGTAACAGGAACGAAGCAACACAAGTACGCTTTGTAATTAAGTAAATCACAGATTGTGTGGCTTGTATAGTGATTAAGAGGAATAATTACATCTGACACACGATCTAGAGCAGATCCAGTTATTATCAAAAGGATAAATCGTCGAAATCCAGTTCTTGAGGATATAAAGTGAAATTGCGAAAAGAAATATAGCCAGTTATTTAAAGGATATGTAAGTTATCTTGCCTTTAGTGTATGAATATTTCTCAAAGCAATCGCAAGGCTTTGATATTTCATCAGTTCACTACAGTTCCATAAAATAAATTAATAAAAACAATTTGGGGGGAATACTGCATTTTCGTATTTATCTATTTGTCCTCCTGTTATTTCGTATTTATTTATT
>NC_061820.1:39469467-39479467 GCF_019202785.1 Penaeus chinensis | reverse complement strand
TACAAAGGAGATACAAATCGATAATAAATCTAATGGTGACTAAAGGATGTCATTACGAAGCGGATCTAACTATGTACTTTCCTCAACAGGGTGTTAGATGCCTTTCTTACAAGACTCTATATATGGCAACAACTACTGGAGATGAATAAGTTTCATTTTTTTAAGTTCTCTTTTATGTCTGTCTCTCCTGTAATTCTATTCGTGTCACTTTTATTGATGTTTCTTTTTTCTTTCTTTTTTCTAGACCTGTAAATGATTATGGAAATTCAGGTATGCATTTCGGGTAATTGTTTAGTCATATCCTCTCGTACCAAATAATAGGAAAAATCGTTCACTTCTGACACTATTTCTCCCATCAATGACTCTATCGCTCCTAATCTATGTTTATCCTATCTTTCGTCAAATCATACTATTCAAGAAATAGTCTTCTTTAAAAGATTGAAACAAGATTCAAGATTGGCTTACCCTTCCCTTGCTCTAAATAGAAGTCATGGACCTCTTTTCCATCTCAATTCTCCACAAATGAAAAAAAAAGAAAAAAAAAAAAAGGAAAAAAAATCCAAATCAATACAGTAAGGGAATACTCTACAAAATGAAAGTTTTCCTGAAGGCACGACAGCACTTTCGAACTTCTCCGGGATTTCATCATCAGGTCTGAAATCCAGGCGAAAGAAACGCATGTTGTTTTTCTTCAGACAACTAGATAAGTATATGTTTTGTGTGTAGATATACTTCCTCATCATTTACGTAAGCCCAAATATTTTCAAGTTTCTATGTTAGCTTATATATTGTTTACGCGAGTTTCGATGTATTTCTATCTATCTGTTGATTCATATCTATCTGTATGCGTGTGAGGTGATTTGCGTCCTGACATTTTTTTTTTTTTTCCTGTTAGGATTCATGATTACCGTACCAGATATTTAATTATTTTCATTATTATTATCTTTATTTTTTGAGGGTGGACGATTTTAGGCCTGACTTCTATGGCAATTATTCCTCTAACGTTTCTTCACGCTGCACGTGGAGCTTCGACCATAGAATACAGCTTGTTAACGGAAGAGATAAAAAAAAAAAACTTCTGAACATCCCAAAGCTTAGAATATGAAGCAGCCTCAAAGCACTTGACTGCATATGAATAGACTCATACGGCAATTTTTTTTTTTTTTTTTTTTTTTTTTAACTTATTGCCAATTCTACTCGGATTTCCTTTCAGCGGCCTTCAGCAGTGGGCTCAAAGATATTATCCTTTTGTAACATCAGACGCAATAAACCTCGTACCTGGGGCTTCAGAGGGCTTTGAATATGGATACTTGCAATATTACATGATATCGTGAAACTCAATAGCTTCTAAACATGTGAGATCTGAGACTTATTTGGTACAAGAGGGAGAGGAAAGGGAGAGACGGAGAGATAGATAGATAGATAGACAGATAGATAGAAAGATAGATAAAAGAGAGAATTAGAGAGAGAGAGAGAGAGAGAGAGAGAGAGAGAGAGAGAGAGAGAGAGAGAGAGAGAGAGAGAGAGTGAGTGAGTGAGTGAGTGAGTGAGCGAGCGAGCGATAGCGACAGTGAGCGAGAGCGAGAGAGAGAGTGAGAGAGATAAAAAAAGGGAAGAAAAAAATACAAAAATAGGAAACGAAAACAAATTGGTGAATAAAAATCATATTCTTCCAATTTTTCACATAATCATTTAAGGGGACCGTCCCTGGGTTTGTGAGGGGGGGGGGGGTCGAAAATGAGTTATGCCCTGTTGCAGATTCGTATACTACTGTAGAATTACCCACGTGAATATGAACTTCCGCGAAGAAATATTAGGTAGTCAAACGAGGGCCTAACCCCGGACAACTATTTCGCTGATCAGCGAATTTCACCTATATGTACTTATGCCTTAGTGCCGCACCAACGTCAAATTGTATTTTGACACATTACCTATTGAAATGGATCACAGGATGTATGAGTGTATGAGTGTGCACGCGAGTGTAAGAGTGTGCGCGAGAGTCTATGCTTGTGCGCCCGAGTGTGTGAGTGTGCGCTCGAGTGTATGAGTGTGCGCGCGTGTGTCAGTGTGCCGTGTCTGCCTTCCTCGGCGACAAGGAGTGGGTTGGTAGCCCACGATACTCTCCGAAGGGATATTTCAACTGAGTTAAGGGGAACTAGGAACCATGAGTAGTAGTATCCATGTTTTAGTATTAGCTTTCTTCTTACGCTTCCTTACTCCCGTTGCACACCCTGTTTGCTCATGGGTGATTACATAAGAGCATATTTATATTTACCCCCCTATTATCTTCCCTACCTCCCATTTTCGGTCGGGGGGGTGGGTAAAAAAAGAAAATGGGACAACCGAGGTGGAGGGTAATATGAGCTATAGAAGACTCCTGACGTCAGAAAAACGAGTTTAGAAGTGCGTGGGCGTGATATTACAACGTTATTTTATGGTCACGTGGACCGCATAGTCACGGCGCAGGATGACTTCAGTGATATATTATATTGTATTTTGTGATGCTGTGCAATGACTATTGATCCGATCTGAATGAAATAAAGAACAAGAGATAGAGCAATGGTTGGGCTTTTTCTTATGTAAAAAGTAGCCAGCAAGCAAGCGAAAAAATATGGAAAATTAATAGAAAATTATCAAAAAAGTTTGAAGGTCGATTACTCGTAAGTTTTTTTTTTTTTTTTTTTTTCATATTTCAGACTTCTCACGGCAGTATGCGCATAGAACAACGTATTGTTTTTTTTTATATAAAAAATATTTTTTTTATGAATTTTTAACCTTTTTTTTCTCTCTCTCTCTTTTGCAGTATGTAACATGCGATAATTTTGAAGCGAATTAATTAATTTCCAAATTGGAATACGTTGTTTTGTTTATATGACCTAGAGGTTTTCTCAGCAAAAGTAAAATAGAAAATTAAGTGATAACTTTGGGACGTGAGGAGGCTAGAGTTAACCTAACTTTAAAAAATCGATTTTTCGTTACGGCTACAATTCCCTTCGTTCAAATTGAATAAAATTCAGTATAAAGATGCGTAATAAAGTACTCTTTTATCCTACCAAATTTCATTAAAATCTGTAAGACAATTTAAAACTCCACAATTTCCGATTGACAAAAACTAAGCAAATTCCATCCTTACATATTTATAGTAGCACTTCACATATCTAAATAACTTAGATCAGCAATTTTAAGTCTGTAGATCATCAAGTTACTGTTCAGTTATATATACTACAAAAGGAAAGATAAAGCTCAGCTGAAAAAAAAAACAAAAAAAAAAAAAACACGTAATATCAGCATGTTGCTTTCGATGTTTAAGCCTCTTCTTATTAATTAAATATTTAAAAAAGAAAGAGCTTAATGTAGAATAATATATCAAAACCTTTGACTATCTTGAATTTATCTATTTATCTATCGAAGAATTCGTGCACGAGAAGCCATTGCAGAAGTAAAAGTGTCAACAGCCCGGCCGTTCGCTTTGATCCGATCAATTCCTTTTAGAAATAAATTCGGCTTGAAATTATACATTTAAGTTTCGTATCTTTTCCTTAACTTGGGAAACTTGCCTGTTGTTGTATGTAGTGGAGGTATGCGAATTGTGTGCAACGTTGATAAAATTTATCAGAGCATTACTGTGAATAGTTAAATGGTATGTACACTATCGGGAATGGCACTCTCGTTAACGCTGTGTGTGTGTTTGTGCTGGTTTGTTTGTTTGAGTGTATGTGTGTCCCCAAGAATTGTTATATATACAGATAAATATAAAAATAGCCATTTAGTGAATATTTCTGGTGCCAAAGGATTTTTCGCACGGCACAGGCCACTTGGGAAACGGGAAACTTTTAACCTATTTTCAAACATTTCAAAGAAATTCCTACGGCCACTTACAGTAGGATGAAAAGCAATTATTATACCAGTGGGGATGGTGGTGATAACAGTAATAGTGATGGTGATGATGATGATGATCTGATGATGATGATGATGAGGATGAGGATGAGGATGAGTATGAGTATGAGTGTGAGTATGAGTATGAGTATGAGTATGAGTATGAGTATGAGTATGAGTATGAGTATGAGTATGAGTATGAGTATGAGTATGAGTATGAGTATGAGTATGAGTATGAGTATTAGGATGATGATGATGATGATGATGATATGATGATGATATGATAATGATGATATGATGATATGATGATGATGAGGATGAGGATGAGAATGAGGGTGAGGGTGAGGGTGAGGGTGATGGTGATAACAATAACAATAATAATAACAATAATAATAACGATAACAATAACAAGTACAATAACAACAACATTGACAATAACAACAAGAACGGTAATGATGATGAAAACAATGATTATAACAATACTAATAATAATAATAACAATAATAATAGTAATGATAATAATAATAATAATAATAATAATAATAATAATATTAACAATAGTGATAATCATATCTTTTTCGTTGACATACAGAAATTCACAGATTACAAAAATAGAGATTAAGCTGCTCCTTAGAAATACTAAAATAAAAACGAAAACATTGTTTCTAAAATAATGATAATAATTATAATTATAATCATAATTATAATTATAATTATAATTATAATTATAAGTATAAGTATAAGTATAATAATAATAATAATAATAATAATAATAATAATAATAATAATAATAATAATAATAATAATAATAATAATAATAATAATAATAATAATAATAATAATAATAATAACAACAACAATAATAATAATAATAATAATAGTAAACAAATAACATAAAGGAAGCAAATTATTAGTCATTTAATTCTTAATGGTTCCTCGACATTGCAGGAAAAAAACAAAAAACAATCTTAGCCTCAGGTTGCAGACGTCGCTTTGCATGATGGAAGACTTGCCGTTGCAAAAGTGAGGTTCAATGGGTTTAGGATGTCTGTCAAATTTCGCTTTTATGGTAATGATCATATTTTTAAAAAGTTATTTTCGTTTATTGAAGGAGGATTAAAATTAGCTTTGCTTAATGTAGTTGTTTTTATCATTATCGTTATTATCATTATTATGATTGTCATCATCATTATCGTTACTATTATTATCATCATTGTCATTATCATCATCGCCATCATCTTCGTTATATTCATTATCATTATCATTGTCGTTGCTGTTGTCATTATCATTATCTTTATCAATTCTTATCATTATCATTAACATCAACACCATCATTATTATTATCATTAATGATGTACTCTTCATAATCATCCTCATAATCGTTGTTAGTATTACTTTTTTTCTTATTATTATTATTAGTAATTCTGTTATAATACTACTTTTTAACATACGCATGTTTCACTACACAGAAAACATGTGAATCCTTTACTTAACTTCAATAACTACGAATACGCATATAACAACTAAATTTAACACTGCCTATTATTCCAGAAAGTCATGCAAATCGTAATGATAAGCACAGTCATGCAACGCGGACGGTGAATGCTAATACTATTTAGCGATAATCTATTGCTTCCGGGCAAAAGAGCGTGGAATTCCATTACATTACGAGGTCTGAATTGTTTTCTCTCTAGTTAAAAAGAACTAACCATTAATGAATTTATTTTTGAACTTGTGAATTAAAAGCAGGATAGAGGATATATGTTAAAAGAAAAGAAAAGAAAAGAAAAACGAGTAGAAATTTGACGTCGGCAACTGTTATTTCTTGCGTGTTATTATGCGTGAATTCTGTATTTAGTTAATACAACAATAAAATACGCAATTTAAGTTTCAACGTTGTCTTTTTTTTTAATGTCGATGTTGAAAAGATAATAATAAATAACAAGATAAATAGCGTGATCAAACGATTATGAGGAAGATTTAAATGTTTAGTTTAGTTTAGTCCTTTATTTACCACCCTGGCTAACTGCACAGGCGTGGGCAAGCTGGTTAGTGAAATATGGCGTGGCTTCCCGTAGACTTATGACTGCGGTTGCGGTAAACAGCATCACCGAGCGCTTTTTCTCTCGTTCTTCAGCTAATCTCTTTTGTTCTAGTTCCTGGTTTCCAACTTATTCCTATGTGGCATTCTATCCTCCCTCGTTCTAAGGCCATGCTCATTAAATGATAATTGCTAATTATCTTAATCTCATTAAGTAGTGTTCTACCAATTTTTTTACCCATATTAGCGCGGCGTATCATCTCGTAAGCCCTTTCTTCAGTACTTCTTTATCTCTCTCTCTCTTTTTTTTTTATTACAGTAGATTGTTTAGGTTTCACTTTCAAACAGACCATAAAAAAGTATTTTAGAAATCTCCATTAAAAAATATATTTCGTAAGTTAGACGGAGATAGATAAAGAGATAGATATGTTGATATAGAGATAGATAGATATTTAGATAGATAGATAGACAGATTGATAAACAGATAGATAAACAGACAGATAGGTAGATATACAGAGAGACAGATTGATAGATAGACAGATATAACTGTCCGCTACTGGCATAATGCCGTCAGCATATCTATACCGATTATACTCACCACCTATTTAATTGTATTCCAACCTTAAACTTCCATTACCGTCTTGCTATACCGTGTGAAAAAGCCCACTGAGACTCGTCCTTGCCTCACCCACGGTTATTTTCACGCCCCGTTGCTCTTCTCACTTTCCATTTTCATAGCTTCTCTTTGATACCAGAGGAGAGCTGTTATAAATCATAAATTCTGGTCGTCAGCTCCCTTTCACCCCGTTAGCATTTTCATCAGAGTCTTCATGCCTTACGGAGCCAAAGGCCTTTTGAGAATCTACGAAGCATAGATGTACATCCTGTTGGTTTTCTGTTTCTGATCTTGCCACATTCCTTCCCTCTTCCTTCTTCGCTGTGACGTTGAATTTTATATGTGATCTTTGCTATGGATATTCTAAGATTTTAAAAAAATGTTGTCGTCTTTGATCTGTGATGTATATCCTGTTTCGTATACTTTGCTTGCTAGTCATGTTCTGTCTAGTGTTAAGCCTCATAATCTTACCAAACTAATAGAGGGGAAAAAAAAGAAGAAGAAGAAAAAAATATACATATACACACACACACACACACACACACACACACACACACACACACATATATATATATATATATATATGTACGCTTGTGTGCAAACGCATTCACACACACACACACACATCTAAATGTATCTATACCTATACCTATCTACATCTATATATCATTTACTGTTGGCATGTTCAGACTATATATAAAACTGAAGACTCGGATGAAAAACGCGCATCGCCTGTATGCACAAAAAGTCTCGAAACCTGGTGTTCCACAGCGAGACAATATACAAGATCACCTCAGTGAAATATGAAACAAAGGCAACTTCGTCTCCCCTTTCAGTGTCAGGCCAGTTCCTCCTATTGCATTCCTAAATTTATAGTTTGTTAAACAATCAGTTTGAATTTCTTTTTAGTAAGTGCTGCCAGGGCTTCACTATGTCCAAAGGCTGTACAGATAGCATTTAATTTATATAGATGGTTAAAAATTAGTTGTTGTCTTTACGCCTTTCCATCAACATTTCACTATTTTGATTTCAGCTTTCCAGTCTAGATTTTTAAAGCTTCTGTTCCATTATCGTGTTCTTCATCTTTTTCGTTCATATAACCCATTAGGAGGCTTGTTTCGTAAACCTTGCATTGAGATTTTAGCTCTTAGACCTTCTCATAGTGATCTTAAACTTTATCATCAACATATGTTGTTTTTGATACACAAAGTTCTATCAATGTCGCTTCAATTAGCCTCTTATCTATGTGTAAATGTGGGCACGGCATGTATTCTCGCCACGTATGGCAAGAATACATGCCGTGCCCACATTTACACATAGATGGCTCTACAAGCGCTTAGTCACCAAGGAGTCAGTTATTAGTCCTATCTCGACTTATGGAAAGGATCTTTTGTATTATTCCATTGTCCATTGTTATCGAGATTTTAATAACAATTTAATAATCATAACAAAAGTAACAAAAATAACAGTATCGATGTTAACCGTATTAAAAAGAGAAACAAATTTTCCCGCCAATTCAAGGAATGGGGAAATCAGGATCGGTCACTAGGTCTACTGATAGACTCCTTGTCGGCTGAGCACATGTGGAGCCATCTGTATGAAACAACATCCACAAAAAAAAAAAAAAAAAAAAAAAAACTACAGGGGACAGAACATCAATTTCTTATCACATAACAAGAACGAAAAAAAAAAAACGAACACGAACACACACACACACACACACACACACACACACACACTCACTCACACACACACACACATACACACACACACACACACACACACACACACACACACACCTACATACACACGCCACAATAACATCACACATATACCAATACCACACACAATGCAAAATCGGGGACATCGACCCGAATTAGAATAACAAAGAGTGTACATATCACTAGATATTACTTGCTTTAAAATCATAGAATCTTTAAATCCTGTGCGTTATTTTACTGTACGTGTTTTCATACTAGATGAAACATAAACAGAAGAGAAAAGTTATAAACAAAAAAAAATAATAAAAGAGGTATTTTGTTTGTTATATTTTAAAAATTATTCAGGAAAAGTTTCGGATGAAAATTTGGAAGTTGAATATAGTACGAATATGAAGAGTAACATTATTGTAATTGCAATGATGATGATGATGATGATGATGATAATGCTAATGATGATAAAGATAATGATAGTGATATTGAGTATAGTCAGGATGATGAGTATGATAAGGATGATAAGAATGATGAGGATGATGATGATGATGATGCTGATGATGATGATGATGATGATGATGATGATGATGATGATGATGATGATGATGATGATGATGATGATGATGATGATGATGATAATAATCATGATGATGAAGTTGATGTTGATGTTCATGTTGACGTTGACGATAATCCCATGAGTTTTTTTTGTTTTAGTATTAACTAATTTCCTGCTAAGAAAATACCAAATTGTGCATCATCCATCTTTCATCTTTCATCATAAGCTTTCATTATAATTTAATAAAAGGAATACTGTGTGCTGTGACAATGGAGGAAGAAGATTAATACCATATTTTCCAAATTTCAGCACAACACCCGATTCAACTACAAATAATACAGTTGCATGAGTATCCACAACAACAACAACAACAACAACAACTACAACAACAGCAACAACAACAAGTTTGAGAATATATACTCAGTATTATCAAATCAACGACCTTTTAAGACGCTGTTCTGGAAGACAATTTTATGGTGTGAATAACCCTCCCCCCCCCCCCCTTAAAAATAAAAGCAGAATGAAGAAAAAATAAGACAAAAAACTATGATAAAAATACAAAAATAAGTAAAAAGAGAGAAGGGAACGAAAGGAAAGAGAAAGCAGAGAAGCGAGAAGCAGAAGAACTGAGGAAGGGCTTTAGCCTCCAAGAGAGACGGGTTGGGTGGCCGGTCAAGCTCCATCAAGTCTGTCTTGTTTTTCTTGCAATGGCTGCTTGTGCATTATGCAAAGCGAGGTCTTCAACGTGAACCAGAGAGAAGAGGCTGTTTTTTCCCGTGATGCCGACGACCTCCTTTGAATAATGGTAACAGTGCGTCTTAGCTTTTAGTCTTTTTTTCGGTCTTTTAGTTTTATATTTATTTTATTTTATTTTGATTTCTCATTTATTTATTTATTTTTATTCTATTTTATTTGTTTAGTTATTATTTTGTTTGTTTTGTGTTTCTATTTCCTATGTTTTTGCTTGTTTGTTTGTTTGTTTGTTTATTTCGGAGGAGTTCATGTCGTCGTTTTAGGGAGGCCTTCGTGTTAATTCGAAAGAACGGGGAAGAAAGATTAATCGAACGTCTGGAATCGCGTCTTAATGAATTCTTCTCGAGTCATTAAAGACTGTCTCTTTTTATAGGCGTTCGAAATCAGTAAGATTGATTTAATTTTTTTCTTGTTTTTTTTTTTTGTTTGTTTTTTTTTGGAGGGGA
>NC_061820.1:39386967-39389467 GCF_019202785.1 Penaeus chinensis | reverse complement strand
GAGAGAGAGACATAGAAAGAGAGGAAGAGTGAGACAGAGAAAGAGAGGGAGAAGGAGACAGGAGAGGGAAAGGGAGACAAAGAAAAAGGATAGGGAGAGGTAGGCAAAGTGAAAGAAAAAGAGAAGAGACAAAGAGAAAGAGAGGGAGAGCGAGACATAGAAAGAAAGGGAGAGGGAGGTATAGAAAAAAAGAGACAAAGAAAGAGAGGGAAAGAGAGACATAGAAGAAGAGAAAGAGGGAAACAAAGAACGGAGTTAGAGAAAGAGAGGAATAGAGTTAAAGAAAGAGTGGGAGAGGGAGACATATAAAGAGAAGGAGGGGGAATTAGAGAAAGAGAGGGAGAGGGAGTTAAAGAAAGAGAGGAAGAGGGAGACATAGGAAGAGAGAGAGAGAGAGAGAGATAGAAAGAGAGGGAGAGGGAGACATAGAAAAAAAGGAGAGGGAGACAAAGAAAGAGAGGAATAGGGAGACAGAGAAAAAGAGTTAGAGGGAGATAGAGCAAAAGAAGGAAAGGGAAATATAGAAAGAAACAAAACGGAGAAACTTGGAAAGCCAAAGAATAAGGGAGCAGATAAAGACATGAAAAGAAAGTAAGCAAAATAGTGAAAGAAAAAGTCCTTTGCATCTCACACACACAGTTACCTTGAATGAGCAGCTGTCTCGTATCAAAACACGAAACTCACTTACCTCATCCGATTGCAAATGCGATTTGCAAGCAGTTTGTTTTTTTCGTGATTCTTTTGAAATGGAAAATACACTCTCTGTTTCTCCCAAGACCTTAACGTGTCTTCTGCATACACTGACAAGGAAGTATTATTCTCGAGACAGATTTATTTATTTATTTTGTGTGTTTGTATGCGTCTTGGTCTCTTTGTGTGTTAGTGTGTGTGCGTGCGTGCGTGTGTGTGTGTGTGTGTGTGTGTGTGTGTGTGTGTGTGTGTGTGTGTGTGTGTGTGTGTGTGTGTGTGTGTGTTTGCATATGACTCTCTGCCTCGCTCTCTGTCTCTAGCTGACTCTCTGCCCGTTTGACTGTCTGTCAGTCTGTCTATCTGTCTGCATCTTTCTCTCTCCTCCCGCCCTCTGTCTGTCTGTTTCACAACTATATTCCTTTGTTTCCATTCGCCCGTCTTTCTATCTCACTCATTATCTCCCTCCCCCCTTCCCCCTTCTCTCTCTTTCCTCCCCCCTCTCTGTTTCACACGATATTTCTTTATTTCCGTCTGTTCTTCTGTCTGTCTCTCTCCCTCTCTCTCTCCCTCTCCCCCCTCTTCTCTCTTCCTTTCCCTTTCTCTTCCATCTCCCCTCTCTCCCCACCCTCTCTCTCTCCCTCTCCCCCCTCTTCTCTCTCTTCCTTTCTCTTCCTCTTTCTCTTCCACCCCCCCCCCCTCTCTCCCTCTCTCTTCCCCCTCTTCTCTCTCTTCCTTTCTCTTCCTCTCTCCCTTTCCTCCCCCCTTCTCTCTTTCTCTCTGTTCATCTACAACCCCTCCCCACTTTCCCTACCATCTTCTGCCATGCTTGCACTGCAACTACAGCACCTATCACACACACGGCCATAAACCTGCCTCCGATATTTCCACACTGGTGCCACCTCTCTCGGACCCTGTGCCAAACACCTGGGACTCTATTGCTATCCTCTCTCGGTACACACAGTATTTGCATGCATGGAAGTATACAGTCTAGGCATATAAACTTTTATACACGACGGCGGCATTTATACACGACGACACACAGGTGTTTGTTTATACATATTCAGGGTATGAAATATGTTAGAATAAAGGTGATTTCCAAAACAACTGTTAGAATGACAGTGACAGTGATAATGAAGCAAAATAGAATGGTAGTGATGATTAAGTTAATGTTATTGATTTCTTATTAGTTGTTATCATAATGACGATAATGATGATGATGATGACGATTATTGTTATTATCATTACTATCATTTTCATTATTATCATTAACTTTGTTCTTCTTATTATTATTATCGTCATTCTTATTATCCTTATCATTATTGTTATTATTACTATTATTATTATTATTATTATTATTGTTATTATTATTATTATCACAGTTATTATCATTATTATTATTATTATTATCATTATTATTGTCATAACCATTGTAATTGTTGTTATCAGTGTTACCATCATTATTGTTGTTGTTGTAATCATTGTTATTATTATCAATATCATTAATATCATTATCATTCCTATTACTATCGTCACTATTACTTTATTATTTGTTGTGTTATCACCGTTGTTATCATTATCATCTTTATCATCATTATCATCAATATCATTATTATTAATACTATCGTTATCTTTTTGATAATGATATTAATAATAATGATAATAATAATGATAATAATAATAATAATAATAATAGTAATAATAATAATAATGATAATAGTATAATAATAATAATAATAAGAGTAATAGTAATAGTAAGAATAATAACAATAATAATAATAATAAGAAGAAGAAGAATAATGCTTAATACTTT
>NC_061820.1:39356967-39361967 GCF_019202785.1 Penaeus chinensis | reverse complement strand
CTCCCTGACCTGGCTTCGAACCTAGGTCACTCCGGGTATGAGACCGGAGGGCCAGTACTATACCAACCATGCCACACAACCCACTAAAAGGAGTGTTCGAGTAGGATCTAGTACTGGCCCTCCGGTCTCATACCCGGAGTGACCTAGGTTCGAGGCCAGGTCAGGGAGGATTGCACGCACGCACACACACACACACACACACACACACACACACACACACACACACATGTACATGTATGTATAATGAAGCAAATACAAGACGCAATCATTTTTTTGGCGATTTTATTGATAGTGAATTTAATTATCAATGATGTTATTTACACTTTTATAATTATATAATATAAAAGTATCAATGCTGTCTATTCAAGTTTTTGGATCCGTTTAGTAAATTAAATATCATCGAATGCTTGAACAAAAACAAAAGTGACATCTGTACGCTTGTTCATTAAATTGAAATGTTTGGCATCCTACCATCTCTCTCTCTCTCTCTCTCTCTCTCTCTCTCTCTCTCTCTCTCTCTCTCTCTCTCTCTCTCTCTCTCTCTCTCTCGCCTTTCCTTTCTTACTCTTTCTCTCTCTCTTCCTTTCGATCTTTCCTTTCTTCCTCTCTCTCTCTCTCTCTCTCTCTCTCTCGCCTTTCCTTACTTGCTCTTTCTCTCTCTTCCTTACGATCTTTCCTTTCTTCCTCTCTCTCTCTCTCTCTCTCTCTCTCTCTCTCTCTCTCTCTCTCTCGCCTTTCCTTTCTTACTCTTTCTCTCTCTTCTCTCTCTCTCTCTCTCTCTCTCTCTCTCTCTCTCTCGCCTTTCCTTTCTTACTCTTTCTCTCTCTTCCTTTCGATCTTTCCTTTCTTCCTCTCTCCCTCTCTCTCTCTCTCTCTCTCTCTCTCTCTCTCTCTCTCTCTCTCTCTCTCTCTCTCTCTCTCTCTCTCTCTCTCTCTCTGACTCTCATTGTCCTTTTTTTCTGATCTTTTGTTTTTTAATCTCAAGAACAAAAACGGACACTGACCTCGATTCTTTTGTAATGAGTTTGATCACTTCCTGGGAGAATTAGCAAATTATTGAATATCAACATTAGAATTGAATATGTATGTATGCATGTGTGTAAGTGCTTGTGTGAGTGCGCGCATGTATGTGTATTTAAAGTAAAAAAAAAAAAAAAAAAAAAAAACTTACAACTTCGAATTAAATAGTCAGAATATTTACTCCTATATTGGCAAGTGATTACAAATTCATCCTCGACTGCTTCTACGTTCCCAGAGTTGTTTGCTTCGCTGTATCGAATCACCAACATGGAAAGGGACACTGAAATTGCTAATCATCCTTATTGCAATTTCGCTTCTCTATCCAACTATTGTTGATCATATACAGGAGAGAAGGTGCGTATATGTGTACTGAATTTTGTCAAATAGATATCTCTTTCTCTCTCACATACTTAAGAGTACAAACTTTCGTATTGCAAAAGTCTTACTATTGCTATAAAGAAATCACAGATAAATTTATGTGCAATATGCTCTTCGATCTTTTCGCTTGTACTTGTAAGGCTTGTATCTCTGCAGACACTTACATAAAACTACAACTCATAGTTACTGGTATTCTTATCTTTCCTCAAATATCTATCTTTTAGAACTTGATAGGGGTTCCAGTGCAAGGGAGGGTATCACAGTCCTTGACTACATCTTTGCTTTACTGAGGCTCTGTTGCTTCTGCGATGCAGATCTTGGGGCAGTGGTTGACTGCCTGTACCGTCCAACATGTACCACATTGCTGTAAATCTGACACCCCAACACTGAGTGTTGTCGCATACTACCACACAACGAAAAAGATATAGACTGGAATGGTAGGGAAAAAATTATGCAAGTAATACTTATGCACAATTTGTTAGAGTAAAACATATGCACAAAGTATGATAGCAATACATATGCACAAATTATGAGGCGTTTGTGATTGGTAGCTAGGGTGAGGTCAGGGTACCGTTGCAGGAATAATGTTGCCTTCTTGAAGCACCATTGCAAGCGCTTCTTCCTCTAGCATGCAATAATTACTCTTTGCGTCTGTTAGGTGACTGCTACCACACAGTGAGTGGTTCCAGTCGCATCGACAGAAGAATGGAGTTTCACGAGAGTTACACTGGCAGCACTCCTGCAGCACTATAAATTCGATTTTCTGCCTGCTGTAATCCGTCACAACCAGTGGGTCGTTTTATATTGCAATATCGCAGTTCTTCAGCCACCAATTTCCCTACAGTGTCCGTGGTCACTTAGAAAATGCCCTGCAGCTGCAAGTCCCAGGATACCTTCTCCCCAGATGGTTTCTTCAGGAGTTCCCGGAACGGCTCCATTAGAGGCAAGACGGCGAAAAAGGGCGTTGCCGACGAAACCGAATCACTGATGGATGTTGCTGCAGCGTCTGGAAGCCAGTGATAATCTTCATCAGGTTGTCGCCCGGGTGGTAGTGATACCCAGCAAATATCATGCTCCTCCTGCAGTGTTTAATGAACTACTAGGCACCATGTTTCATGTTGTTGGGCTCTCTCCAAGAGGCATCAGGAGTGTTTGTTTATAATTGTTAAGGGATGTTTATCTTGTTCTATCTCGAGCTTGCTTGCCTTCTATTTTACCACTTATGCTAAGGTTTTCTGTTTTTCTGAGGATCTCTTCATTGGACACTTGGTCAGTGTAATGGGTGTGCAACATCCTGTGGCAGAACCACATTTTAGCAGCCTCTATTTTGCACCTTTTTTCAGCTATCATTGTCCAGGACTTGCAACCATATAGGAAAGTGACCATACAAAGGTTTTAATGAGTCTGATTTTTATTTGTATTGAGAGCTTGTGGTCTGTTAGGATGTTTCAGAGTTTGGAGAATGCATCTTTTGCTAGTCCGATTCTGCTTCCGATTTCTTTCTTGCAACGAGCATCTGAGGTGACAAGAGCTCGTAAATAATTGAATTCAGAGACCTTGTTAGATTCCATGTATACTGTAATCGTAAAGGAGTGTGTTGTCTGTACAATTGAATGCATCCTGCGCTGAACAATTTCCCATTGGTTTGTGCCGGTATTAGGTGTCCCCATGGCATTATAAATAGTGGTGAAGCACTTGCTCTCTTTGTTTAGTAGGATCTGGTGAAACCCTGAATAAACATCAGCGCCTGTCTTGTATGTATGTTTGGCCACACTGGAGATCACATCAGAGGGAGCTCTTGTGTGGTGGGTCGCATGCCTGACTCAGCTTCTGGAAGTCCACAGTCTGTTGTGGTTTGCCATGACATGCATGCACACCATCTCATTGGTTCGCCAGCAGGTACTGGTTCTGTGATACCCATATTAATGTCTTTAAGATGGCGCTTCACCTCATCAAAGAAGTGGTGTGGAATATTAGCCGATGTGTATGCTGCATACGAAGCGGCGTCGGGGTGGTGGATAATTTGGTGAGCAGGGACAGCCATTTCAGGTAAAGTTGACCAATCTGTGACAAAAGCTGTCCTGTTGAAATGTTGCTTTGGCCACCTTTTGAGCTTCTCGATGTTCGCCAATGAGTTTGTATGATGATTTCTTGGAAGTTGCGGCAAGAGCAGTTCATCACCATCCCAGGCAGCACAGATTGTTGTGGGAGTGCTGGGAAAATTTCTTGGTACTGACTGTAGCTCCTGGCACACCTGCAGCCATACCTACTTTACGGCGTCAGCAAAAAGAATGCTCGTGTTAACTGTCCTCATGCTTACGGTGATTGCACACGCCATCCTCCCCATGATCTTTATATATTCTTGCCCACATGGTCGCATTTGCTGCAGAGGGAATAGGTAGCCGGGCATGCATCGCCGCCCGTACACTGCTGCCGGCCGAACGACTTACACCTTGCCCCACCTGGTGCCGTTGTGTCTGAGTCCTGGTTGCTAGGTAACTGCCCATTTTCTTTCACTCTTGGTGGTCCACTGCGTTCACTCGTGCTAATGCCGGTTTATATGGCAGTGGTTATGACAGACTCATACTTTTCACACATCTCAAGCACATCACTGACACACTTTATATGGCGAACTTTGTGTAACACTTCACTTTTCATTGCGGGATTGCCTACACCCATCACTAGCACATGTTGGTAAATAATCATTAACACTTGCAACCACACTCGATGCCCCTTGACCTGGTTTTAATCATATAATCACAGATGTCACTGCTTCCTCGGCTATAATTGAAAAATTATTGCCATGCACCTACCTTGCACCAAGGCCTTACCACTATAGTGTGCACGATCTCGAGGGCCTGCTCAAGGGATAAAGCCTCCCATCCGTTTCTACTTACACAAGTGTCCAGTTTTTTGGATGTCCTCGTCACACAGCTTCTTGGTCTCTGAGCCACTGGTATGCCCTACTAAAGTCTTGCACACTACGGGCCACACATGTTACTCCGTTGCCATCATGTGCAGTCTGACCCTGCCAGGGTTTGTTCTCTTATGCTTAATCCCTTTACTATCTGGAACGATAGCCTCTTGAGGCATTCAGACATTTTTGTGTCGCTTTGTTGCTGCCTTGTTGTGGGGTTTCCGTCGAGGTTAGTCTGGCTTCCATGGTTCCTGACTGTGGCCTCCAGGGTTGCGCCGGCGTATCCATGGCCGGCTCCTGGCGGCGTCTCTTCGAGTCCCGTAACTGCACCTCTCGACCAAGAAGCCGTGTAACGAGGACATCCAAAAAACATTGGACACTTGTGTAAGAAGAAGCGGATGGGAGGTTTTCTCACTTGCGCAGGCCCTCGAGATCATGCACACTGCCTCTACAGGCGGCTCTTGTCAAAAACGAGTTTCATAAACGTCGGTTCACCATCCTATTCTCTCCGCCATGTTGGAGGTTCCAGTGTAAGAGAAGAGAAAGTATCAGGTTCCATTACTGCATCCATGTTTTATTGAGGCTCCGTCGCTTCTAGCGATCCTGAGACAACGGGTGGCCGCCTGTACTGCCCAACATGCCGACAACGTTGCTTTTAATCTGATCCCTCAACAGAACTTAAATG
>NC_061820.1:39304231-39311731 GCF_019202785.1 Penaeus chinensis | reverse complement strand
TCTGGTAGGAAGAAGGAGAGATGAAGAATAATCGCCAATGAGGATGAAAAAAAGAAGGAAAGGAGAGAGAAAAAAGAAGAGAAAAGGGGGGGGGGGCAGCATCCATGTCTCCAATCCCTGTGTTTATAATCTATAGGTTTCTGGACCATTCTATATGTCCTTCTGAAACCATGGGCCGAAAAAATGACTTACACACAGGAGGCCACTTATCTTCACGTCTCTTATCAAAATTTATAATATCTGAGAGTTATTTACATATAAACCTAGATATGGTAAGGCGATATGTGCTCTACGAGAGGAAGGTTCGGAGTAAGACTTAAATCCAATTAGATTTAGTTTTGTTTTTTTATATTTTTTTTTTTTAGTATTTCGGTCTTTAAAAAAAACAAACTAATTACGTTAGGGAACACATAAGAAAACTAATATAGACTAGGTCATGATCCCCCCTTTTTTTAAATAGACTTCCAAGATGATACAAAATGTCATTAATAAATAGAAAAGTATAATGAAATAAGATAAAGCGATAAATGAATAAATATACAATGATGATGATAAATCAAAAATAAAGAACAATGATGGTATCACTAGCATTTCCATCCTGTCAAACTAGCACTGATCCAGGACGAAGATGACACACCTAGGCTAATAATGACACTTTAAGATTGATGATGACACTGCTAGGACGATTATGACACATTTTGACGTCAATGGAAGGGTGTCGGTTGTGGAAGGGGAAGGCGGGCGATTAAAGGATGAAAGGGTGGGGAAGGATATCAAAGGAAGGGGATGACGAAGAGCAGGAAGGAATAAAGAAGGGGGGATGGAACCAGAGAGAGTGGTGGGAAGAGTGAAGGAAGAGAAAAGGAGGAGGAAACGAGTGGCGGAAGGAAGTGGATGAGAAGGAATGATGGCAAGGTCTGTCCTCCACCTCCCGACGCCCACGCGCGCCGCCCGCGTCGCCGCCGCGTCTCACACGGCCGCCTCCGCCTCCCCGCGCGGGGGCTCGAGGCTGGTCTGCAGCTGCGGCTACAGCAGGTCGGGCGGCGAGTCCTGGCCGCTGTGGGTCAGCAGGGCTCTGCTCAGCGCCGCCTCGATGCTGCCGCTGCGCCCCTGCACCAGCCACACCGCGCCCGTCGCAGCCCAGACACCGCAGGCGGCGGTGAGCGCCGCGGGCGGCAAGTGGAGCAGCAGCGTGATGTTGGCGAGGACGGCGAGGAGCGGCAGCAGCGGCACGCCCTCCTGGAACGCGGGCGTGGGCGGCGGGTGGCGCGGCTGCAGCCACAGGCCGACGCCGCACACGACACACCCGCACACGCACAGCGCGACGCCCGCCCACGCCCACAGGCCGATGCCGAGCTCCCCCGCCGCCCGAACCACGCCCACGCCCGCCACGCAGTTCGTGATGAAGGTGGCCAGCAGGAAGCGCGAGGTGCGCCACGACCCCCACGTGGGCGGGATGGGCGGCTCCACGACGGACGACACCCACGTGCCGCCCGCCCACTCCACGGCCAGCTGGCGCGGCTCGCTGTCGTCGCAGGCCTGGTAGCCGCGGTGGGCGGCGGCGGCGGTCAGGTCGGTGAGCTCGGAGTGGCTGGCGCTGTGCGAGGGCGCGGGGGAGGCGCGGTGGGCGGGCGACGGGCGGGGGGGGGCCTCCAGCGGGTGCACCGCCTCCGGCCGGAAGCGCCGCGCCACCACCGCCGACGCGCCCGCCACGCCCGCCGTCAGGCCGCCCGCGCCCGCCGCCCGCAGCAGGATGCGCGACGAGCAGAGCGCGGCGGTGAGGGCGGAGGCGGCGCCGCAGGCCAGCGCTGCCGCCCATGGCGTGGCGGTGCGGCGCGACACGCGGCCGAGGCAGCGCGGCGCCAGCCCGTCGCACGCCAGGCGGTGCGCCGCCCGCGACCCCGCTAGCACGCCGCCCAGGCACGCCGCCCACAGCCCGGTCACGCCGCCCACGGCCACCAGCGCGCGCATGCCGCTCAGGGGCGCGCCCGGGAACAGGTGGGCGAGGGACGCCGAGAAGGTGAGCGTCGGCGCGGCGAGGGTGGCGCCCACGGCGGCCGGGAAGAGGGTCAGGAGAGCCACCAGGCCCACGCCCACGCCCACGCGGGTCGCCACGCCGCGGTAGTGGGCGCACTCGCCGGCCAGGAGGCCCGCCTGGTGGGCGCCCGCCACGCCCATGCTCAGCACTGCGCCCCCGCTCACCACCTGGCGGGAGAGACACGGGAAAACGGAGGTTAATGCATGCTGGCGATAAACATAGACCACATTTCAGCTTTGATTCTACATCAAAGTTCATGCAGCATCAGTTCTTCGTATTATATATATATATGTGTGTGTGTGTGTGTGTGTGTGTGTGTGTGTGTGTGTGTGTGTGTGTGTGTGTGTGTGTATATATATATATATATATATATATATATATATATATATATATATATATATATATATATTATCTTCTACTTCATTTTATCATTTCAGGATTCATGTGATATGATATTTCAAATTCCTATTCCAAATCTATAATGGAAAATATGCAGTACGAAATAAATTGGAAAAACATAACTAAAAGATAGGCACAGAAGAAGAAAGAAGAGTAATGAGAGAAAGAAAAAACAAAAGAGGAAAAAGAAATAGAAATAGAAAAGCCAAAAAGGAAAAGAAAAGAAGACGCGGAAATAAAAAGTTACGAGAAAGACACAAAGAAAAAAAATAATTAAAAAAAATAGAATAAAATAGACACGACCAATTAATTCCCCCAAAAATAAACCTCCTTCTTCTTTCCTCCAACACCCCTCCCCCTTCCCTCTCACCCCCCCCCCCCCAACGAGCCCCCTTCCTCCGTCCCTTATCCTCCTCTCTCCCTCCCTTTCCCTCCCTTTCCCTCCCTTTCCTTCCTTTATCTCTCATCCTTCCTCCTCCCCCCCCCCCCCCCCCCCCGCCCTTTAACTCCTCTGCCCCCAACCCCTCATCCGACCTCCCTTCCCCTCCCCCCCCATTACCCCCTCCCCCCTATTACCTATCCCCCTTACCCCTTAGTTCACTTAGCTCCCACTCTCTATTCACCCTTAACCCTTATTCACCCTATTTTTTGGCCTCTTACCCATTAGTTCCCATCTCTCTGCTCTTCAATTCTACTCCCTTACTCCCTCAGGCCCATCCTCTCTCCCTCTCTCCCTTGCCTTCACCCCCTCCCCACCCCTTAACTTCTTCACGCCCTCATCCTTACCCCTTCAGCCCCCCCCCCCCCCTGCCATCCTCACCATCCTTTCCTCTTTCCCTCTTCACCCCTTCCTTTTCCCCTTCATCTCCCATCCCTTCATCCCCTTTTCCCCATCCCCCCCCCCCCCCAATCATCCCTAGCCTTTCCTCTTTCCCTCTTCACCCCTTTATTTTCCCCTATACACCCCTGTCCCCTCCACCCTCCCATCCTTCCCCTCTATCCTTTCATCCCCCCATCCTTTCACCCCCTCTTCACCCCTTCAACCCCCTTCACCCCCTCCATCCGTCCCATCCTTACCCACTATCCCCTTCACCTCCCCACCATCCCTTCAACCCCCTTCACCCTTTCACCCCTCCCATCCTTCCCCCCTATCCCTTAACCCCCCCTCCCACTACCCCCTTCACCTCCCTACCATCCCTTCACCCCCCCTTCACCCTTTCACCCCTTTAATACTTACCCCCTTTCCCCTTCACCCCCACCCATCCCATCACCCCCCCTTCACCCCTCCCCTCCCCACCCATCCCATCACCCCCCTTCACCCCACCCATCCCATCACCCCCCATCACCCCCCCCATCCCATCACCCCCCCTTCACCCCTCCCCTCCCCACCCATCCCATCACCCCCCTTCACCCCCCCATCCCATCACCCCCCCTTCACCCCTCCCCTCCATCCCATCCCATCACCCCCCTTCACCCCCCCATCCCATCACCCCCCATCACCCCCCCTTCACCCCTCCCCTCCCCTCCATCCCATCACCCCCCTTCACCCCCCCATCCCATCACCCCCCATCACCCCCCCCATTCCATCACCCCCCCTTCACCCCTCCCCTCCCCTCCATCCCATCACCCCCCTTCACCCCCCCATCCCATCACCCCCCATCACCCCCCCCATCCCATCACCCTCCCTTCACCCCCCCATCCCATCACCCCCCTTCACCCCCTCATCCCATCACCCCCCATCACCCCACCCACCCCATCACCCCCCTTCACCCCCCCATCCCATCACCCCCCTTCACCCCCCCCATCCCATCACCCCCCCTTCACCCCTCCCCTCCCCTCCCCTCCATCCTTACCCCATGCAACCCGGCTGGGAAAAACCCCGGCGGGTGAGTCCAGTTGCGTGTGTCAGCGGCGAGGAGGGCGGTGCACGAGACGGCTGTGAGGACCAGGACAGACACGCCCACTCCTGCAGCAGCGACTTGGCAGACGACCTGTGGGCGGAGGGGGGAGAGATAAGAGGGTGAGAGGGGGTGTTGGGGAGTGGTGGAGAGATTGGTGAGGGGTGGTGGGGAGTGGTGGAGAGACTGGTGAGGGGTGGTGGGGGGTGGTGGGGAGTGGTGGAGAGATTGGTGAGGGGTGGTGGGGAGTGGTGGAGAGACTGGTGAGGGGTGTTGGGGAGTGGTGGAGAGATTGGTGAGGGGTGGTGGGGAGTGGTGGAGAGACTGGTGAGGGGTGGTGGGGAGTGGTGGAGAGATTGGTGAGGGGTGTTGGGGAGTGGTGGAGAGATTGGTGAGGGGTGTTGGGGAGTGGTGGAAAGAGTGTTGGAGTAGTGCAGAGTGATAGGGGAGAGAAAGAGTACAGTGTTGGAGAAGTAATTAAGTAATTATAGGGAGATAAAGATACATTTTAGATATGGTAATTGGATGATGATTAAAACATTATCTTTTCAAATTGATTTAAGAATATATAAAGAATATGATTTAAGAATATGTAGATATATAAATAGAATACCTATATCTGTTTGATATCTTTTTACCAAATTCCATCTCGTTAGAATAGGTTAGAAGAGGGTCCCATAAACCTCTGAAAACTATAATCTATAAAAAAAAAAAAAAAAAAAAAAAAAATTTAACTCCAACAAAGCTCTAAGTTGCTGTTCTTAATGACAATAAGGATTAAGATAATTTTAGTGGTAAGATTTTTTTATGAGAATGGTAACATTAAAGATAATGCTAATGGAAATAATAGTAATGATGTTATAATAAAATCCTAGACAATAAAGATAGGAAGAGGACATTTTTCTTATCTTCCAAATAAAATAAAAAAAGTTTATACAAAAAATAAACTTAAAATGGGCATCCTTACCCTCATCCTTATCTTCCCCAAATCCTTCTATCTTCCTCTCCTCCCCTCTCTCTCCCTCTCTCCCTCCCCTCTCCTTCCCCTCATTTTCCCTCTCTCCCTCCCCTCCCCTCCCTTTCCAACCCTACCCCTCCTTTTCCTTCTCTCCCACCCCTCCCCTCCCCCACCCCTCCTTTTCCCACTCTCCCTCCCCTCCCCTCCCCCCCCCCTTCCTTCCCTCTCTCCCTCCCCTCCTCTCCCCTCCCCCACCCCTCCCTTTCCCTCTCTCCCCCCTACCCTCCCCTCCCCCACCCCTCCTTTTCCCTCTCTCATTCCCTTCCCCTACCCTCCCCCACCCTTCCCTTTCCCTCTCTCCTTCCCCTCCCCTCTCTTCCCCTCCCCCCACCTCTCCCTTTCCCTCTTTCCCTCCCCTCCCCTCCCCAACCCTCCCTTTCCCTCTATCCCTCCCCACCCCTCCCTTTCCCTCTCTCCCTCTCTCCCTCCCCTCCCCCACCCCTCCCTTTCCCTCTCTCCCTCCCCTCCCCCTCCCCTCCTTTTCCCTCTTTCCCTCCCCTCCTCCACCCCTCCCTCCCCACCCCTCTCCCACCCCTCCCTTTCCCTCTATCCCTCCCCACCCCTCCCTTTCCCTCTCTCCCTCTCTCCCTCCCCTCCCTCACCCCTCCCTTTCCCTCTCTCCCTCTCTCCCTCCCCTCCCCCACCCCTCCTTTTCCCTCTCTCCCACCCCTCCCCCACCCCTCCCTTTCCCTATATCCCTCCCCACCCCTCCCTTTCCCTCTCTCCCTCTCTCCCTCCCCTCCCCTACCCCTCCCTTTCCCTCTCTCCCTCTCTCCCTCCCCTCCTCCCCCTCCCTTCCCTCCCCCCCCCTCCCCCCCCCCCCCCTCCAACATCCCAACGACCTTACCTTAGTTCCCGCAACGATCATGAGCGTCGAGAGGACCAGTAACGTCGCCGCGAAAAGGTCACAGTGCGGCGCCAGGTATCGGTACTCGGGCAGCGGGAAGGTCAGGAGGCGAGATAAGGTGTGGTTGGTAGCCGCGTCCAGGTATTCGCTGCTGCTTCGGGCCGCTGGTGTGGGGGGGGGGGGGAGAATGGGGCGGGGGGGAGGGGAGAAAGAGGATGGGAGGGTTAGTTTAGTTTTATGGACATGTATAGAAAATGAGCTACGTGGATGGGTGTGTGTGTGTGTGTGTGTGTGTGTGTATATGTGTGTGTGTGTGTGTGTGTGTGTGTGTGTGTGTGTGTGTGTATTCTCATATGTACTATGTATAATACAGCACATGTATCATATTTTGCAAATATAAAGCCAGTAACTCGCACAGAGTGATATTAACAACTCTTGCATTCTTCAATAACAACAAACTGTATGGACCAAATGTATAAAGATTTGCCATGAAGGAGTATCAATATATACATTTATTTCAAGACACTAACACATATACTAAAAACTTCAATGTAAAGGGAAATAAATATTGATCCATGCGGGATATGTTACTGTTATGTTCACCGTTAAAGGAGAAGTTAAATGTAATCTTTCTCTCGGTTGACTGTAACTTTTGAGACTTTTATTATATTCTTTGTAAAGTTTTAATCTATTCAAATAAAATCGGATTAGCATCTATGGTTGATGTCCTTTTATGGAAATTACAATCACATGATTCATTTTATTTCCTTTTTTTTTTTTTTTTTTTTTTTTTACTTCGTTTTTCTATTTCCTTTTTTTTCTTCTTTTTCTGCTCGTTTTATTACTTCTTTGACTCTTCTTCATAATCATTCTTCTTTTTGCTCTCCCTTTATTTTATCCTAATTTCCTTAAGCTTATATCTGATATACAGATGATTCCACGGAGAAAAAAATATCCACAGGATTGTTTATGCAAATATCCAAATACAAGGGAAACTTAAAATCGGTGTTTTTACTAATGCCAATTCATAAGATCAAAAATAAATAAACAGAATGACAAACAGCGGTAAATACATATATGATAACTCCTAAACATATAGATAATGACTGATAAATACATACGAGACAAATATCTAACATTCAAGTATTTAATTTTGTATTACTTTTTTCAATAAACTTTATGTTATAGTCTCAGCATAAAGTTTATAGTATGGATAACGTAAATAATATAGCGAAATAAACTACTTGTTAGCATACTAAGTTGCACATAGACACCATTTCATTACAATATCTGAACAAAT
>NC_061820.1:39289231-39291731 GCF_019202785.1 Penaeus chinensis | reverse complement strand
CTCGCCTCTTTGCCTTCGATAAATTCCCGTTTTCATTGACGCTCACACTCCCTGGCTCCATTTCTTGATTTTTTCTCCTACTTTTATCTATTTTTTTTTTTTTTTCGTTTTTAAATATATAAATGGATAGAAAGGTAGGTTTGCAAGTATATATAAGCATTATGTATAAATAAATAAATGTACATTTATCTATCTATCTATCTATCTATCTATCTATGTGTGTGTATATATATATATACAAAGACTGTCGAGTTGGATTTTTCGAACAATTCCTTGATACAGTTTTAACTTACATACACTAACACACGCACATAAAAACACTTTACAGGACACACGCCCAAACAAACACACACACACAGACACACACACACACACACACACACACACACACACACACACACATACATACACACACATACACATACACACACACACACACACACACACACACACACACACACACACGAAACAAACATCAACACAAACATTCGTATTAACTATAAACATATCCGGGAAACAAAACAAAAAAAAACAAAAAGAAAAGACATGTAATACAGAATGTGCTGTTTACATTGTCCAGGGATGTTCTCCGTCACTGTATCTTTTCCTTCAAACACCTCTTTCTCCTTCATCCCCTCTTGTGTTTTTTTTTTTTTTTCTTTTCTTTTCTCTTCTCTTCCTTTCTTATCTTTTTTTTTTTCTAGTTTCTTCGATTTTCTCATTTCTCTCTTTCCTTGTTTTAGAGATGGAGACTGATATAGATATATGATGGACAGATAGACTGAGAGAGAGACAGAGAGACAGAGACAGAGAGAGAGAGAGAGAGAGAGAGAGAGAGAGAGAGAGAGAGAGAGAGAGAGAGAGAGAGAGAGAGAGAGAGGGGGGGGGGGGGGAGGGAGAGAGAGACAGAGAGATAGAGGCAGAGACAGAGACAGAGACAGAGACAGAGACAGATACAGAGACAGAGAGAGAGAGAGACAGAGAGAAAGAAAGAAAGAAAGAAAGAAAGAGAAAGGAGACAAAGACAGAAACAAGCAGATACACACACACACACACACAGACACACACACACAAATCCATGTCCCCCACGCCCAAACGCCCACTCCTAGTGATCATCTGACGAAAAGCTCTCATCACGGACATGTACGGAGGTCAAAGGCTCCGTCCGTGAAGCATTAGTCAGTTCCGTCGGCCATGGCTATATGACCGGCTGTCGGATCAGTTGCTCTCCTTAATCACGGGAGAAGAGAGGGAGAAGATGAGAGAAAAGGGAGGAGAAGAGGAGAGGAGAGGGAGGACAGAGAGAGAGGGAGAAGACCAGAGGAAGGGGGAGAGAAGACAAAAGCCAAAAGGAAGAGAGAGGGAGAAGAGGAAGAGGGTGAAGAAGAGAGGAAGAGGGGAAGGAGGGTGAGGAGAAGAGAGGAAAGGGAGGAGAGAAGAAGAGAAGAAAGAGAGGAAAGAGGGAGAAGGGGAAAGAAAAATGGAATACGAGTGGAGAGGTGGAGAGAAAGAGGTTTCAGATCAGAGGAGAGGAAGAGGGACAGAGGAAAGGGAGAAGAAGAAAAGAGAAAGAGGGGAGGAAAAAAAGGGAAAGGGAGGAAAGAGAGAGATAGAGGGAGAGAAGTTTACGATGAGAGGAGGGGAGGAAAGAGGAAGAGAGAAAATTTGGAAAAGAAATTGAAGAGCAATGAGAAGAAAGAAAAGTAAATGAAGGGCGAGAGGAGAGAGAAGGAAAAGAAGTACAAGGTAGAATAACGGAGAAATGAAATAGAAAGATGGAAGATGTGAAGAAAAGAAAGAGATGAAGAGGAAAGAGAGAAGAAATGGTGGAGGGAAAGAAGAAGAGGAGAGGGGAAGAGACAGGAGAGGGGGGAGGTTATGAGTAAAGATTTTGTGAAAGAGAGAAGATCCAGTAGAAATGTAGATAAAGAGGAAGAGGAGATAATGGTGAGAGAGAGAAGGAAGATGGAATGAAAAAGGAGGATAAGGAAAGGAAGAGTGAGGAAGGGAGAGGGAGAGAGGAGAGAAGGGAAAGAGGATGAAAAGATAAGGGAAACAGTAAAAGTGGGGAGGGGAAGGAGGGGAAGAGAGGGACAGGGGGGAGAGTGGGTGATGGAAAGAGAGGAGATATGAGGGAGAGAACAAATGAAACGAACAGAGAGCGAGGGGAGGTAAGGGAAAAAATCGAAAGAGGGAAGTAGAGACAAGGGAAAGTGAGAGAGAGAGAGAGAGAGAGAGAGAGAGAGAAGAGAGAGAGAGAGAGAGAGAGAGAGAGAGAGAGAGAGAGAGAGAGAGAGAGAGAGAGAGAGCGGTAGACAGACAGACACACAGACAACCAGCCAACTAGCCATCCAGCCACACAGACAAAAAAAAAAAATACCAACATCAAAATATCCAAAAATATCGAGAAAAAAATCTTACAAGGTTCATAGCAAAACCTTGGCAGCGCTGAGGAACAACCCTTGGCAGCGCTGGTTGTCCTCTTGATGCCGGCCTTAAG
>NC_061820.1:39279231-39281731 GCF_019202785.1 Penaeus chinensis | reverse complement strand
CTTGCGTGTCAATCCAGGGAGAGTGCATCGCCTGTCTTTCATCTTCGCTTCGGCTCTCTCTCTCTCCTGCGAATTTCTTCTGGGAAAGATGATGATGATGATGAGGATGATAGGGAAGGGTGAGAGAGACAGAGAGAGAGAGAGAGTGAGTGAGAGAGAGAGAGAGAGAGAGAGAGAGAGAGAGAGAGAGAGAGAAGAGAGAGAGAGAGAGAGAGAGAGAGAGAGAGAGAGAGAGAGAGAGAGAGAGAGAGAGAGAGAGAGAGAGAGAGAGGAGAGAGAGGAGAAGAGAGAAAGAAAGGGAAAGAAGAGGAGGGAAGAAGAAGAGAGAGAGAGTGAGAGGGGGGAGTAAGAGAGAGAGAGAGAGAGAGAGAGAGAGAGAGAGAGGGAAGAGGAGAGGAAGAAGAAGAGAGAGAAAAGGGGAAGGAAGAGGAGGGAAGAGGAAGGGAGAGAGAGAGTGAGAGGGGGGAGTAAGAGAGAGAGAGAGAGAGAAAGAGATAGATAGATAGAGAGAGAGGAAGAGATAGATAGATAGAGAGAGGGAGAGATAGAGATATCTATCTATCTATCTATCTATCTATCTATCTCTTTCTCTCTCTCTCTCTCTCGCTCTCTCTCTCTCTCTCTCTCTCTCTCTCTCTCTCTCTCTCTCTCTCTCTCTCTCTCTCTTTCTCTCTCTCTCTCTCTCTCTCTCTCTCACTTTAACACTCTCTCTCTCTCCCTCTCTCCCTCTCTCCCTCTCTCTCTCTCTCTCTCTCTCTCTCTCTCTCCTCTCTCTCTCTCCTCTCTCCCTCTCTCCCTCTCTCTCTCTCTCTCTCTCTCTCTCTCTCTCTCTCTCTCTCTCTCTCTCTCTCTCTCTCTCTCTCTCTCTCCCTCTCTCTCTCTCTCTCGCTCTCTCTCTCTCTTTCTCTCTTTATATATTTGTGTGTGCGTATGTGTGTGGCGAGAGAGAGAGGGTTTCTGCTGAAGACGTTTATTGGTGCAACTGGTAGTTTACGGCAGATATAGAATATGTCTGGCGGCGATAGCAGGCCTAGTTAGATGGAACTGCGAGCAAGGAAAAAAACAAATGGGGGTCTTTACTTTGCTTATTTGATTGCCCTTGACCACATCTCTAATAATAATAATGCCTGTTTGGGATTCCGCGGCTGATCAGCTCAGTGATCATTCCGTTTCATGAATTTAAAAAAAAAAATTATAATAAAAATAAAGGAAAGAAAAATAAAAAGAAGAACAAATATATATAGATATACACATTTATTTATTTGTTTATTTATCTATTGATTTGTGTGTGTGTGTGTATATGTGCGTGTGAGTGTGTATATGTGTGTGTGTGTGTGTGTGTGTGTGTGTGTGTGTGTGTGTGTGTGTGTGTGTGTGTGTGTGTGTGTGTGTGTATAAACACGCTTTTGAAACAATATTTGTCTTTAACGCTCCAGGTGCGTCGAGAAGCATCAAAAGAGAGATATTAAAAAGGAGAGAGAGAGAGAGAGAGAGAGAGAGAGAGAGAGAGAGAGAGAGAGAGAGAGAGAGAGAGAGAGAGAGAGAGAGAGAGAGAGAGCGAGAGAGAGGTGAGGAAGAAGAAGAGAGAGAGAAAGGGAGAGAAGAGGAGGGAAGAGGAAGAGAAAGAAGGTAATAGAGGAAGACGTAAAAGGAAACAGAGAATCAAAGAATTAACAGAAGAATAAGATAAGGAGAAAGAGAGAAAGATAATAAACAAGGGAAATATAATAAAATTGGAAGAGCGGCGATACGAGTTGGGAAAAGGAGACAGAAAATCGAGAGAAAAGAAGAGAAGTTAGGAAATAGGGATAAAGTAAATAAAAATGAGAAAAGAAAAAAAACAGAAACACGAACAAATTCATTAAAAAAAAAGGAAAAAAATAAGCAAAGACAAGAACAAGAAAAAAAGAAAAGAGAAAGAAGAACTAAGAAATAAGAAATAGATAAAAATACAAAGAAAAATAACCTAAAGTATAGACACAAGCAAGGGGAAGTGGACAGTGAAAAATTGCGGCGTCGTCAGTGGGCAAGAAATTTCACAGTCGCGTTAAGCAGTCACGGAAAGGGGGGAGAGAGAGAGAAAGAGAGAGAGAGAGAGAGAGAAAGAGAGAGAGAGAGAGAGAGAAAGAGAGAGAGAGAGAGAGAGAGAGAGAGAGAGAGAGAGAGAGAGAGAGAGAGAGAGAGAGAGAGAGAGAGAGAGAGAGGAAGAGAGACAGGGGGATGGAGGGAGAGGAAGAGAGAGGGGGAGAGAGAGAAAAAAAAATAATAAAAAAATATAAAAACTCTTACCCAAGACACTCACCACGTTCATTTTACGTGAGTATTTTTACGCGTCAACATATCTATATAAATTGATGGATAGATGGATGGATGGATAGATGGATGTATACCTGCATGTAAGTTGTATGTATGTATGTATGTATATGTATGAAAGTTGTATGTATATATGTATGTATATGTATGTATATATGTATATTCGCAGGTACACTTTCTTATATAT
>NC_061820.1:39261731-39271731 GCF_019202785.1 Penaeus chinensis | reverse complement strand
TGAACACGCGGTGGGTTGTACTCCCGTAGATTATATTAAATATTTCTATTGGGTCAGTACTTCAAACAAAGGTTGCATTCATTGCTAGTTTGTTATAAGTCATTTGGAATTTGCTTACGTTTTTTTTTTTTTTTCCATTTGACTCGGTGTTTCGAAGAAACATAAATATAAGTTCGGAAATACTAGCTGCCTTTTGGGCCTATCTCTATGTATGTATGCTTATATATATATATATATATATATATATATATATATATATATATATATATATATATATATATATATATACATATATATGTGTATGAATGTATATATATATATATATATATATATATATATATATATACATATATATGTGTATGAATGTATATATATATATATATATATATATATATATATATATATATATATATATATACATATATATATGTGTGTGTGTGTGTGTGTGTCTCTCTCTCTCTCTCTCTCTCTCTCTCTCTTTATATATATATATATATATATATATATATATATATATATATATGGTATAAAAACCCACACTGTAAAACTAGATTTAATTTTTTCAATTAAATCTAGTTTTACAGTGTGGGTTTTTTATACCATAGTATCAACACGGTAGTGTGTTTTCTCCTTTTCATATATATATATATATATATATATATATATATATATATATATGTATATATATATATATATTTATATATATATATATATATATATATATATATATATTTATAAAGAAAATATATATATAAATATATATATATATTTATTAAAAAAAAAAAAAATATATATATATATATATATATATATATATATATATATAAAGAGTACTAGACGCCCGTAGGAACACGAGACTACAACCACATTCCCTCCACAAAACAGGGAAATAATCACCGACTCCCTCCCTCCTCCCCCTCCCCCTCCCCCCTCTCCCCCCACACCCCTCTCCCCTCTCCCCCCTCTCCCCCCCTCCCACCCTTTCGCTATCGTTAACATCCACGAGATCTTTCTCCTCATTTTCCCGACAGCTCATTATTTTCCGGGGATGAGAGAAAGCTTAATTAACATCACAACTTCTCCCATAATCCTTGCTCTTTCACTCTCTCTCTTTTTCATTTTCTTTTTTTCTTTTTCTTTTTGTATTCCTTTCTTCCTTCTTTCCTCTCTTCTGTCTTTTCTCATCCGCTTTTCGTTTTTTTTTTTCCGTTTTTCCTTTTTTATTTTTTGACTTATGGCTATTGTCTTTTAACCCATTTTCCCAATTCGATGTTTTTTTCCCTCATTCCTTATCCCCCTCCCTTTTCCTCTTTTGCCATCCCCTCTTTCTTCATCTATTCCACCCTCTATCCTCCTCGCTCCTCCTTTTCCCCTCTTTCAACAACTTTCTTCCCTCTCTCCTCTTCCCCTTCCTCCCCTCTCCCCTTAGTTATTTTCCCTCGTCCCTCTCTCCTCTTCCCCTCCTCCCCTCTTCCCTCTCCTGATTACCCTCTTCCCTCTCTCTCCTTTCCCTTCCTCCCCGCTCCCCTCTCCTGATTCCCCTCTTCCCTCTCTCTCCTTTCCCTTCCTCCCCTCTCCCCTCCGTTTTTCCTCTCTTCCATCTCTCTCCTTCCCCTTCCTCCTCTCTCCCCTCCGTTGTTTCCCTTCTTCCCTCTCTCCCCTCTCCCTTCCTTCCCTCTTCCCTCCCTCCCCTTTTCCTTCCTCCCCGCTCCCCTCTGTTGTTTCCCTTCTTCCCTCTCTCCCCTTTCCCCTCCTCCCCTCTCTCCCCTTCCCCTTCCTCTCCTCTCTCCTCCGTTGTTTCCCCTCTTCCCTCTCCCCTCATCTTTATAAAGCCATTAAAAATACCATCAGGATTTACCCACGTCAGGAGCACTTACCCCTTTCCCCTCACTTTTCATAACGCTGATGTATGTTCTCTTGCTATTTGAATTTGTTTTTTTTGTTTTTTGTTTGTTTTTGTTTTTTGTTTTGTTTTTAGATTTTTGTTTTTCCTCGGCTTGCCTTTCACTGTTCTTGTTTCGCTGTGCGGTGTTAAGACAGCGAGATCTATCATTCAGGAGGAGATTCGTAATTATATATATACAGTGTTAAAAAGAGTGTTTATTCACTTATTTTTCACTTATACCCATTGCTAAAGTTTATCATAGCAAAAGGTTCTATATTGTTGCAATAAATCAAGTTATAACTATATATGAGGCAGGCAGCATGATAGTTTAGGAAACATGCCGGTATGCGCAATGCAAAAAAAAAAAAAAAAAAAAAAAAAAAAAACAACACTCAGGACATTATTGGGAAGTTTCTTTAAAGTAACACTCAGGTCTAAGAAGAAAATTGGCCATAACGATATATTTAGTCCGTTAGCAAAGGCTCAGAGACATCATTGTCTATTTAGAATTAGAGCAACAATATTGAGGTAGTTGTGACCATAATTATTTATAGATTTATAGGGAAACTTGTTAATAGTACCAACAGCATTGTAAAGAATGTTTGCAACAGTGGTATTAGAACACACACATGCAATTGCCCTAAATGTAACAGTAGGTTACGAGGTCTTGATTATTTTTGCCGTATCCAACATTCTTGTGTTCTATTGTAAGTGTTTCATGTGCTAAACTTCTTTTGAATGTGAAGTGTTTATACTTGATTTTCTTCTCTCTCTCTCTCTCTCTCTCTCTCTCTCTCTCTTTCTCTCTCTCTCTCTCTCTCTCTCTCTCTCTCTCTCTCTCTCTCTCTCTCTCTCTCTCTCTCTCTCTCTCTCTCTCTCTCTCTCTCTCTCTCTCTCTTTATATATCTGCCTACGCTCTGTCTTCCTTCCATCCCACATTCTCTCTCATATATATATGTATATATATATATATATATATATATATATATATATATATATATATATATATATATATTTATACACGTGTGTGTGTGTGTACTTGTGTGTGTGTTTGAGTGCGAGTGTGTGTGTGTGTAATTCTTTGAACATGTTTTCCTTCCTCTTCATCCTCTTAATCTCCGCCGTAAAAGAATGCCTTAGAACAGCCGCAACGAAACCAATAACGAAATTCGGCCCATAAAAGTAAACGGCACCTTTTTTAGAGCTCGTTATCACATGGGCCTGTTCGCGAGGGAAGAAGTGGGGGAAGGGGGGAGAGACAGATGAGTAAGGGAGAAGTAAGAAATGGGGAGGAGGGAGAGGGGGAAGGAAGAGAAAAAGGGGAGAGGGTAATAGCGGGGGAAGGAGAAAGAGGGTGATAGAGGGGAAAGAGACGGTAGGGTTAGAAGGGAAAAAGAGAGAGAATGTGGGATGGAAGGAAGATAGAGCGTAGGCGGATGGTTAAGGAAGAGGACGGGGAGAGGAATGGGTAGGAGGGAGGAGGGAGGAGGGAGGAAGGGGGAAGACGGAGATAGATAGAGGAGATGAAGGAGGAGAGAGGAAGGGAGAAGACGGAGATAGATAGGGGAGATGAAGGAGGAGGAGGAAGGGACATGAGATAGGTAAGGGGAGGGAAGGAGAGAGGGAGATTTTCACGGAAATGGGTAAAAAATTAGAGGCAAAGGTCGGGCGGAGATGGGTAGGGGGGGTAAGGGGAATATAGAGGAAGAAGGGAAGACAGAGACATGAAGTGAAAAAGCTGGAAGGAAAGAAGAAGAGCAGACGAGAATGAAGGGATAGAAAGGGGTAAAGAGGAAATTGAAGATACGAGAAGAGCAGGGGAAAATATAAAGAGGGTGGAAGGGGAGGGAGGATGGGGGCATGGGGGGGGGCACAGCGGAAGGGAAAACAGAGGAACAAAGGGGAGGGAGAAGGGAGGAAGGGGACGTGGGGATGACAAAGGGATATATTCAGATCCCGGATGTGGAGGCAATAAATAACTATTGATAGTTATTGAAGAAAAAGAAGAAATAAAGAGTAAAGAAAATATGGTGTTTATCATTTCTATCGATAATTAGTCTCCCCTTTCCTATTCTATGTCATGACAGATCAAAATTATGCATAAAACAAACATAACTCTTTATCTCTCTGCTTCAGTGTGTGTGTACCCGCGCGTGTGTTTGTATGTATGTATCCTAGTGTCCGTTTTCTACTCCGAAATAACATGAATTCATTAGAAAATTACTCAGTCAGTTTCAAATTCTATTTACAATACAATTTATACAAGATATACACCACTATCACCCTCCCCCCTCCCCATTCAACACGCATTGCTACGCCTCCACACCTAAAGGAATTCTAGCAATATTGCACGTAGGTTGCAACGCCACTGCTAAGTTATTGGCGTAAGATACAGCCACCTGGAGAGTCACGTGTATACATAAACCTGCCAGTAGTATTTTCTCCCTTAGCACGGCGCTTTTCTGCTTCCAATCTCTCCGCTTTGCCTTTTTTGCATAATTTACTAGCCTAATGGACCCAGAGGCGTGCTAATAGTATGCGAATCTGGCGTCGATTTTGCTGTTCTGCTGTTTCCTTTTTTGGTGGTGGTTTCTTGCTCTGTCTGTCTGTCTCTTTTTGTCTGTTTGTCTGTGTTTATCTGTCTCTGTTTGTCTCTGTTTGTCTCTGTTTGTCTCTGTCTGTCTCTGTTTCTGTCTTTATCTTTGCATGTCTCTCTCTTTATCTCTCTCTCTTTATCTCTGTTTCTCTCTGTCTATCTCTCTCTCTCTCTCTCTCTCTCTCTCTCTCTCTCTCTCTCTCTCTCTCTCTCTCTCTCTCTCTCTCTCTCTCTCTCTCTCTCTCTCTCTCTCTTTCTCTCTTTCTGGATACCCATTGTTTAGTCCGTATCTTTTATTTTATTATTTTATTTTTAAGATCAGATTGCTTTTTTCTAGCTTAGTTTTCTTATGGACATCAAAAACTTGAGCTTTTTTTTCCTTGCCGGATTTTCTTGACAAGATTATGTGACTTTATGTATATATCTGTCTATCTATCTCTATATCTCTCTGTCTATCTATCTCTCTATCTCTCTGTCTAACTATTTATCTATATCTTTCCCTCTCCATTCATTTCTATCTCTCTTCTTCACTTTCTGCCCCTGTGTCTGTGTGTGTGTGCGTGTCTGGGTCTACGCTTTTGTGTTAAAATGTTTGGGTCCCGTTTCCAGTTGTCTGTGTGTGTGTGTGTGTGTGTGTGTGTGTGTGTGTGTGTGTGTGTGTGTGTGTGTGTGTGTATGTGTGCATGTCTGTACATATATTTCCTACACTTAAAAACCTGTAAGCCTACCTCGTACCCCAGACACACAAAGAGAGAAAGGAAGAAATATATATATACATATATATATATATATATATATATATATATACATCTGTGTGTGTGTGTGTGTGTGTGTGTGTATGTGTGTGTGTGTGTGTGTGTGTGTGTGTGTGCTTACATAAATGCATACATGTACGCGTATATGTATTAACACAGTTCATCCATGCATATATTCCCGTATATAAGCTACGTACTTAACATCCTCTTTTTCTATTTCCTTTCCCGTTCCTTTCCCCTTATTCACATCCCCCCTCACCCCTTCCTTTCCCCTCACCACCTCCCTTTCTCCTGCCTCCCTCCCTCCCCTCTCCCCCTCCCTTTCCCCTCACCCTTTCCCTCCCCCCACACCCACCCTTTCCCCTCCCCCACCCTTTCCCCTCCCTCCCACCCTCATTCTTCCCCCCACCCCCCTTTCCCCTCACCCCAACCCTTTCTGCTGCCTTACCCCCACCCTTTCCCCTCCTCCCCCCCCTTTCCCCTCACCCCCTCCCTTTCCCCTCCCCCCACACCCTCCCTCCCCCCTTTCCCCTCCCCTCCCTCCCTTCCCTCACCCCCCCACCCTTTCCCCTCACCCCCTCCCTTTAACCTCCCTCCCTTCACTCACCCCCCACCCTTTCCCCTCCCTCCCCTCACCCCTCACCCCCACCCTTTCCCCTCCCCTCCCTCACCTTCCCTCACCCAACCCCCTTTCCCCTCACCCACACCCTTTCCCCTCACCCTCACATCCCCCTTTCCCTACACCCTCCCTTTCCCCTCCCTCCCTCCCCTCACCCCACCATTCCCCTCACCCCCTCCATCCCCTCACCCACCCCCCTTTCCCCTCACCCCCTACCCTTTCCCCTCACCCACCCCCTTTCCCTCCCTCCCCTCACCCTTCACCCCTCACCCCCCCTTTCCCCTCCCCCCACTCACCCCATCCCCCTTTCCCCTCACTCCCACTCACCCGTCAGCAGCGCCGCCACCGACGCCAGCAGAACCGACAGCACCACCGAGGGCCCGGCGCCGCCCTCGGTCGCGCCCGCGCCCACGCACACGTAGCCGCCGAGGCCTATGGTGCTGCTCAGACCTGCGGGGGAAGAGGAGGAGAGAGGTCAGACCTTTTCGTTGTTGTTGTTGTTGTTAGTTGTTCTTTGTTTTTAGGTTGGTTGGTTTGTTTGTTTTTGTTTGTATGTGGGTTGGTCGGTTTGTTTTTGTTTGTTTGTTCTTAGGTTGGTTGATTTGTTTGTTTGTTTAGGTTGGTTGGTTTAGGTTTGTTTTTGTTTTTCCTAGGTTGGTCGGTTTCTTTGTTTGTTTGTTTTTTGTTTGCTTGCTTAGGTTGATTGTTTAGGATTGTTTTTGTTTGTTCTGTTTGTTTGTTTAGGTTGGTTGTTGTTTGTTTGTGTTTGTTTGTTTGTTTAGGCTGGTCGGTTTGTTTTAGTTTGTTTGCTTGCTTGCTTAGGTTGATTGTTTTTTGTTTGTTTGTTTTTTGTTTTTTGTTTTCTTTTTTAATAGTTGCTCAGACCTGTAGATGAGGAGGAGAGATGTGAGATTTTTTGTTGTTGTTGTTGTTGTTGTTGGTTGGTTGGGTCTCTGTTTGTTTTTGAGTTGGTTGGTTGGATTTTGTTTGTTTGTTTGTTTAGGTTGGTTGGTTGGTTATTTGTTTGGGTTGTTCGTGATTGTTTTAGTTGAGTGTTTTTTTTTTTTGTTTATTTGTTGTGTCTGCTTGTTTTTGTTCGCTTGTTTGTTTAACCTTTTTTGATAGATGAGAAGGAGAGATATTATTGTGTTTGTTTTGGTTGGTTGTTGGTTGGTTTGTTCGTTTGTTTTTTGTTCGTTTGCATGTCCTTGTTTGTTTGTTCTTGTTTGTTGATTGTTTGGTAGGGCATTAGTTTGTCTGTTTGTTTGCTTGCTTGCTTGTTTCTTTTGTTTATCTTTATTCCTATTTATTTATTTTCTCCTTTCGTTAGTGTATGAAAGAAAAAAAATAGCAATAGGAAGGTCATGCATTGACAGAGGAATAAATTGATAAACTAATGATTATCTAATTAACATAATGAATACAAGTGGATGCATAAATACGTAACTGAACAAATTAAATACATGCACACTCGAAACTTAAGGGTCAGGTAGATAGTTAAAGTTAATAAAAAAAAAAAATATATATATATTCATGTTATAGTATATAACTCAATGACCAAACGAACCTATAAAGATAAGTTACTTCTATATTACTTTTATATCACTTTTGAACGCAATATATTAAAGTATTTATGCCTTGACATTCACGCTGCATAATGATCTTTTTTTTTCTTTTTTTGTAAGAATTCATCTCATTAGTATAATTTCAAAAGTCAAAGATGTTAATTGTGCAATAGCTGTTACAGATAATGATAGCTTAATATTAGTCAGGTGTATTTGTGTAATAATCCAATTGTTGATTCATTTTCATCGTCAGCATTATCATTATCGGTATCAGTGTCATTAACATTATCATCATCTTTGCTATATCAGCAGCAGCAGCATCACATCAACATCATCATCATCATCATCATCATCATCATCCTTATCATCATCCTCATCATTATCATCATCATCACCATAATCATCATCTTTATCATCATCACCATAATCATCATCATCATCATCATCATCATCATCATCATCCTTATCATCATCCTCATCATTATCATCATCATCTTCATTATCATCATCTTTATCATCATCACCATAATCACCATCATCATCATCATCATCATCATCATCATCACCTTCATCCTCATAATCATCTCGCCATACAATCAATAGGTAGATAGACATACTGATAGAGATATAGAGAGACAAATAGACAGACATAAAATATATAGACAGAGAGACGGAATACGAAAGGAATAGATATATTAAGATAGATAGACAGATAGATAGATCAACAGATAGAGAGAGAGTGAGATCAGATTACTGGATATACATATATACAGACAAACAAATTGATAGAAATATAGATAGATAGTTATAGAGATACAAAGACAGATAGATGGACAGATAAATAGATAAATAGACTGAAAAAATATACGATAAACAAATGAAAAATAAACAATTTAATAGCAGCAGGCAATTTACTAAATGCAGCCGTGAATTTATAAACTGATAAACACACAGGCAGGAGAATGAAATGCATAATTAACTGAAATATACAAGTAATGAATTCTAATTACATGTTAAAGTAACTCCCATGAATGAAGCATAATTAGCCCACTAAATGAATAGGTTAATGAGGCGTCATTTCCCTATTTTCTCTCTAATTATCTATCTGTCTGCAAATTTGTCTGTCTATATATTTTTCTTCTTTTCTTCTTTTTCTGCCCTTTTTCTATCTTTATTTTTATACAAATGTCAGTTTATTTATTTCTTCTCTTCTCATCTCTATCTATCTATCTATCTATCTATATATCTCTATATCTATATATGTCAGTTTATTTATTTCTTCTCTTCTCCTCTCTCTCTCTCTCTCTCTCTCTCTCTCTCTCTCTCTCTCTCTCTCTCTCTCTCTCGCTCTCTCTCTCTCTCTCTCTCTCTCTCTCTTTTCTTCTCTCTCTCTCTCTCTCTCTCTCTATATATATATATATATATATATATATATATATATATATATCTCAACCTTTCTCCTACCAACCCTCTCTCTCTCTCTCTCTCTCTCTCTCTCTCTCTCTCTCTCTCTCTCTCTCTCTCTCTCTCTCTCTCTCTCTCTCTCTCTCTCTCTTTCTTTCTTTCTCTTCCTCTTTCTCTTTCTCTCTCGCTCTCTCTCTCTCTCTCTCTCTCTCTCTCTCTATCTATCTATCTATCTATCTCTCTCTCTCTCTCTCTCTCTCTCTCTCTCTCTCTTCCTCTCCCTCCCTTTCTCTCTTTCTCTCCCTCCCTTTCTCTCTTTCTCTCTCTCTCTCTCCCTCCCTTCTTCTCCCTCACTCTTTCCTTTGTCCTTAGTGTTCCCCACTCATTTCCATTCACTGCGGCTAAGCTGACAAACCTATAATCACCCTGTCAGTATAGTCTCGATTTTTCTTGTCAGCATTAATGAGGTTTGCAGTTCGCAACACTTGTATACAAATCATCTTGAATCTGTTGCTCCTAAACGCGGTACGAATTGATTGTTGTTGTTGTTGTTGTTGCTTGTTAATGATGATAATGTTGATGTTCCTGTTTTTTGTTGTTGGTGGTGGTGGTGTATTCTGTATTTATGGTGTTTCGTAGCGTTGTGAATTCGTGGAGAAATCAAGGTAATGAATAATTGTTTGTTTGTTTTGTTTGTTTGTGTGTTTTTGTCGAAGTGTAGAAAAAAAAAAAAAAAAAAAAAATATATATATATATATATATATATATATATATATATTAAGAGGATTGAGTCTAATTTAATGTAATACGTGTTTCAGGTAGACAGCTCTGTGCATTTTGAAAACTATACCAAAAAGTGCAATGAAAAATTATGCTCGTGAAAGTTCAAAGTCATTGCAAAGATACGGAATTTTTAATATACTTGAATGTGTGTGTATGTTTATATGTTTATATTAGTATGTGTTTAAGTGTTAATGTGTGTGTGTGTGTGTGTGTGCGTGTGTGTGTGTGTGTGTCTGCGTCTGCATACCCTTTTGTCTCTGTTTATCTGCATGCCTGTGTGTTTGTAAATTTAAATGCCACACATAATCAACTTTTTTCCCTCTCATTACAAGTTCATCATTTGATATATCGTTGTCCTTCGACATAGTTCATTATTTCATGAAATATAAGTGA
>NC_061820.1:39241731-39244231 GCF_019202785.1 Penaeus chinensis | reverse complement strand
TTGACTTTTGCTCTAAAGAAAAGACCTCTTTTTTTCCTTACTGTGTCTTAGTTTCTTCTTCAATAATATCTTGAGTAGGTCTTCCAAGGCCTTTGATTGTCATACTCATGGGAATCTCTTCAGAAGCTCTTGGCATTATTACTGTCTCTCTTGTTTCCTTTCCCCTTTCTTCCTCTCTTTGTTCCTCTTCGTGTCTGTTTCTCTTTCTGAATAGGTTTTAGGTTTGTTTGTCTCCTTGTCTCTTTGTCTTCTTTGTGTGTATTTCTTTTTGTTGTTGTTTTTCTTCGTTCTTTGTTCTATTTATTTCTTTGTCTGTTACGTTTGGTTTTCCTTCTTTTTCTCAGCTCCCTTCTTTCTCTTCTTCTAATCTCTCTCTCTCTCTCTCTCTCTCTCTCTCTCTCTCTCTCTCTCTCTCTCTCTCTCTCTCTCTCTCTCTCTCTCTCTCTCTCTCTCGCTCTCTCTCTGTCTCTCTCTCTGTCTCTCTCTCTCTCTCTCTCTCTCTCTCTCTCTCTCTCTCTCTCTCTCTCTCTATCTCTCTCTCTCTCTCTCTCTCTCTCCTTCACGTTCTCACTATCACCCACTCACTCACTCTCCCACACCCTTTCTCTCCCACACTCTCTCCCAGAAACCATTCACTCCAATGAATGAAAATCTTCCATTGAAAAACCGTCCTCCCCATTCTAGTATTCAGCCATTCACGAGTACCAAAAACAAATTACCCACAGCAACAAATAGCAAAAACAACAAACCACACCACCACCACCACTACCACCACCACCAAAAACAACAACAACAACAACAACAACAACAGCAAATCACACGCAATAAAAGATACATCTCAGAAAATGAATCCGGAATGACACGAATTACATAATTTCGCCGGATTCCTCTAGCACCTGATAACATTAAGCATCACCTCCTTTGATGTTATATTACACTAATTACTAGTTTCCTCTCGACCGATTTCTTCAAGGCAAATATGAGAGGACTAATCAGTGGGTCTCATTACGATTAATAACTTTCTGGCGTTTGAGGAGGACGTGCAGTTCGGATTTCTTCTTGTTTGCTTGTTTGTTTGTTTGTGTTTGTTTGGTTGGTTGGTTCTTTGTTTGTTTGGCTGTTTGTTTGTCTTTGTTTATTTGTGTTTGTTTGCTTTTGTTTGGTTGGTTGGTTCTTTGTTTGTCTATCTGTTTGTTTGTCTTTGTTTATTTGTGTTTGTTTGCTTCTGCTTGTTTGGTTGGTTGTTTTTTTGTTTGTCTGTTTGTTTGTTTGTCTTTGTTATTTTGTGTTTGTTGGTTTGCTTCTTGATTGACAGTTTATTTGTTTGTCTTGCTTTCTTGTTTGTTTGTTTGTCTTGTTTTCTTGTTTGTGTGTTTATTTGTTTGCTTCTTGTTCTCATTTGTGTGCTTGATTTTCCTTTTCTTCCTCTTTGTTTCGTCCCTTTATCTCTCTTTATCTAGTTTTTCCTTTCTCTTGTTTCGTTTCTCTCTCTCATTCTATATATCTGTTTATCTATCTCTCTGTCTATCTGTTTATCTATCTCTCTATCTATCTCTATCTCTTTATCTATCTGTCTGTCTATCTATCAATACATCTATCTATCTCTTTATCTATCTATCTATCTCTTTATATATCTATCTCTATCTATCTTTATCTATTTATCTATCTATCTATCTATCTATCAATCTTTCCATCCCTTTATCTATCTATCCATCTATCGAGCTAGCTTTTTATATTTGATTCATCTATCTATCTATCCATCTATCCATCTATCTTTCTATCCATCTATTTTATCTATCTACTTATCTATCTATCTATCTCTCTTCCACTGATCCTTAATTCAATCAGTTCAAAAACTCCCTTTTATGATCCATCTTTCTCTCCTCTTCGCCTCCCTTTTTATTCTTTCTCCCTTTCTTTCTTTCTTTCTTTCCGTGTTTCATTTTATTTTATTTTTCATTTTCCATTTTTCTTTTTTCATTTTCCATTTTTCATTTTTTTTTTTCATTTTTCATTTTCCATTTTTCATTTTCCTTCTAACTTCTATTTGAAGTTTTCGGTAAACTCATAAAAACCGAGACATTGCCCTCGGAGTCAACACATTCATAATTCTGTAAGTCGTAAATTTGCTTTAATTTCTTGAACTTCCGCTTTCAGCTTTATTCTCTTCTCGTCTGTCTTTCTTGTTCCTATTCTTTTTTTTTTTTGTTTTGTTTTTGTTTTTTGTTTTTGTTTTTGTTTTTGTTTTTTGTTTTTGTTTTTGTTTTTGTTTTTGTTTTTGTTTTTGTTTTTGTTTTTGTTCTTCTTTTTTCTCTTACTCTCCTCTACCTCTTCCTCTCTTTCTCTCTTCCTCTTTATTCTCTACTACACCTTCTCTTCTCATCCTTTCTTTTCTCTCATTCTCTCTTCTCTCTCATTCTCCCTTTTTCCTCATTCTCTCTTCACCCTCATTATCTCCTCCTCTCTCACTCTCCTCTTCCTCTCTCCCTCTTCTCCTCTC
>NC_061820.1:39231731-39234231 GCF_019202785.1 Penaeus chinensis | reverse complement strand
AAATGAAAGAAAAAGAAAAGAAAAAGAAGAAAAAAGGAAAGGAAAGAAAAAAAAAAGCGTTCGCATTGAAGTTCTTCGAAAAAGAAAGAGAGAGAAAGAAAGCAAGAAAGAAAGAATCACCCACAACCTTGTCAAAATCGTGTCAAATCCATCCTCCTTGGTCAAATCCTTAAAAAAAAAAAAAAAAAATATTCACAATTACCCACAACCTTGTCAGAATTCTAAGATTCCTAAATAAAAATATCCACAATTTTATCAAAATCCTTAAGAATAAAAATTAAAATATCCACAATTTTATCAAATTCCTGAAAAAAAAATATCCACAATCTAATCAAAATCCTAAAAAAAAATAATCCACAATTACCCATAATCTTGTCAAAATCCTAAAAAAAAACTTTAAAAAAATCCACAATCTTGTCAAAATCCTAAAAACAAAAAAAAACACTCACCCACAATCTTATCACAATCCTAAAAAAATATATATATATCCACCATCTTATCAAAATCCTAAAAAAAAAAAAAAATGAAGAAAAATCCACAAAATCCTAAAAACACAAAAAAAAACAATCCCCACAATCTTATCACAATCCTAAAAAAAAAATATCCACAATCTTATCAAAATCCTACATGAAAAAATACCCACAATCACCCACAATCTTGTCAAAATCCTAAAAAAAAACTAAAAAAAAATCCACAATCTTTATCAAAATCCTAAAAAAACAAAAAAAACACAATCACCCACAATCTTGTCAAAATCCTAAAAACAAAAAAAACACTCACCCACAATCTTATCACAATCCTAAAAAAAAAAAGATATATCCACCATCTTATCAAAATCCTAAAAAAAAAAAAAAAACTGAAGAAAAATCCACAAAATCCTAAAAACACAAAAAAAAACAATCCCCACAATCTTATCACAATCCTAAAAAAAAATATCCACAATCTTATCAAAATCCTAAATGAAAAAAAATACCCACAATCACCCACAATCTTGTCAAAATCCTAAAAAAAAAAAAAAAACTAAAAAAAATCCACAGTCTTATCAAAATCCTAAAAAAAACAAAAAAAACACAATCACCCACAATCTTATCACAATCCTAAAAAAAAAATATCCACCATCTTATCAAAATCCTAAAAAAAAAAAAAAAAATCCCCCACACTCTCGTCCCAACCCCGTCCGATCCGTCCTCCTCCTCGGCCGAGGTCCCCGCAGCCAGCCTCTCCCTTGACTCCGAAAGCACCCGGCGATCTTCCGGAAAATGGCTCCCCAGCGTCCGAGCGAGATGAGGGACAGGCATTCAGAAAAAAAGAGAGAAAGAAAGAAAGAAAGAAAAGACATTAAAAAAAGAAAGGAGAGAAAGAAAGAAAGAAAAGACAGAAAGGAAAGAAAAAGAAAAAAGGAAAGAAAAAGAAAAAAAAGGAAAGAAAAAGAAGAAAAAAGGAAAGGAATAAAAAAAGGGTTCTCGTTGAGGATAAAGGTTGAGAGGAGAGATTATCGTAGGTTATAACTAGGGGTCAGCGTAACTTTGGGAGAGAGATCGGGGGGTGGGGGTGGAAGGGAGAGAAGGAGGGAGGTAGGGAAGGAGGGAGGGGGGAGGAGGGTGGGGTGGGAGATGGATGAGAGAGAAAGAGAGAGAGAGAGAGAGAGAAGGGGAGAAGGAAGGAGGGAAGGAGGGAAGGTGTGAGACTAAATGGGTGGGAGAGATGGAGAGAGAAAGACAAAGAGGGAGAGGGAGAGAGAGAGAGAGAGAGAGAGAGAGATAAGGGGAGAAGGAAGGAGGGAAGGAGGGAAGGTGTGAGACTAAATGGGTGGGAGAGAAGGAGAGAGAAAGACAAAGAGGGTGAGAGAGAGAGAGAGAGAGAGAGATGAGGGGAGAAGGAAGGAGGAAAGGAGGGAAGGTATGAGACTAAGTGGGTGGGAGAGAAGGAGATAGAAAGACAGAGAGGGAGAGAGAGAGAGAGATAGATAAGGGGAGAAGACGGGAGGAAAGGAGGAAAGGTGTGAGATTAAGTGCGAGGGAGAGAAGCAGAGAGAAAAACAGAAAGGGAGAGTGGGAGGCAGAAACATTGTTTGGTGGGTATTGAGAAAAAAAATTGTTCGCTAGATAGACATACAGATAGACAGATGTGGTAGAAAAAAAGAGAGATATAGTGGAATTAGAGATGAAAAGATGGCAAAAGGGAAATTATTATGATAAACAGACATTAACGGGCGTGAAGAGTGACAGGAAGATAGATATTTAGTAAGGCAGACTGTCGGATGTAACGACAGAGTGACTGACTGACTGACTGACTGAACAGATACGAATATCGATAATTAGTTAATTGCCTAAAAGAAGTGAATACTAATATATCAGCGTAGGCAATAATCAATAACCTGATATTCTGTTCCATATGCGAGAGGGATGGAAAGAGACAGAAAGAAAAAATAATAACACACACACACATACGTGTGTATACATATGTATGTGTATGTGTATGTATATATATATATATATAT
>NC_061820.1:39189231-39194231 GCF_019202785.1 Penaeus chinensis | reverse complement strand
CAACTCTAACAACAACAAACAAACATAAACCTACAATAACATCATCATCAGCAACAAAACAAACAACAACACTTACAATAATACTTACAATAAACAAACAAAAAACTTTCTCCAATAAGTCTTCAACAACAGCTACAACTACAACTAACGAATATAAACCTCTTCCCAAGTTACATAATAATAACAACAATACACTAACAAAACACAATAACAACCACAACAACAAACAAACATAAGCCCCCTTAAATCGCGTAATAGTCAAGAGCACTTCAACAACAAAACAAGCAAAAACACAACCATAAACAAGCAAACAACGCACAAACCTCCACTTACGTATACAAACAACAACATGTACAGCCACAACCATACTAACAAACAAACAAACAGCAAACACACAAACTCCTTCCTCCTACTGACATAAAAATCACAACAAAACACCTACAACTACAAAGAAACTCCTTCCTTTGACTTACGTAATAATAAGGATTATTTCAACAACAACAAAACAAATGCACTTACAACAAACAAACAAACAAACTTGCACAGATATCACAACGAAACACTTACCACCACAAACAAGCAAACCAACAAACAAACAAACTTGCACAAATATCACAACGAAACACTTACAACCACAAACAAACAAACAAACAAACAAATACATTTACACAAAAATCACAACAAAACACTTACAACCACGGCCGCAATGAAACCTCTTCCTCCTACTTAAGCAATAGCAAAACAATTATACTTATAACCACAAACAAACAAAGAAATAGCACACAAACCTCCTCCTCATTACTTATACAAAAATCACAACAAAACACTTACAACCACAAACAAACAAACTTACACAAAAATTACAAAATACTGACAACCACAAACAAACAAGCAAACGTACACCAAAATCACAACAAAACACTCACAACCACAAACAAACAAACAAACAAGCAAACTTACACCAAAATCACAACAAAACACTCACAACCACAAACAAACAATCAAACAAAACTTACACAAAAATCACAACAAAACACTCACAACCACAAACAAACAAACAAACAAAACATACACAAAAATCACAACAAAACACTCACAACCACCAACAAACAAACAACCAAACAACACACAAACCTCCTACCTTCCCCCCTCCTCCTCCCCCCCACCCCCCCCACCCACGTCCCACCAAATCCTCGCGCATATCAAGCAAAGTGTGAAACATCGAGCCACTCCCCTTCCCCCTCCCCTTCCCCCCCCCCCGTGACATAGGCCTAAGGGTTTCCGCGGCGCAATAGGCCTACTCTCGGTCTTTATTCACGGTCTTAGCTCCTCTGGGGGAATTCGCGAGATGGATTACTTGATTAATGATTTGTTCTGTGATGGCTTTCTTTGTCTGTTTGTTTTTTCATTGGTGTTATTGTTAGGTGATTGTGTTCTGTTTGTTTTACTATTGTGATTACTATGGTGATAATATTGATAGTGATGACATATTTGTTAATAGTAGCAGTGCTATTGATAATTGTAATAATGATGGTAAGGATAATAAAATGATAATGATGATTGTGATAATGATAGTGATAATAATAATAATAATTTAAAATAATAATAATAATAATAATAATAATAATAATAATAATAAATGATATCAAAAATGATAATAATGGTATCAAAATAATAATAACAACAACAATAATAGTAAGATAACAGTAATGATAATGATAATAATGATTAAAATTCAAATAATTATCTCTGTTATCATTAAAACTATTACCATTATTTTTATCATTATCATTCTTATCATTATTATTATTATGATTATGATTATGATTATGATTATGATTATGATTTTGATTATGATTATGATTATGATTATGATTATGATTATGATTATGATTATGATTATGATTATGATTATGATTATGATTATGATTATGATTATGATTATGATTATGATTATGATTATGATTATGATTATGATTATGATTATGATTATGATTATGATTATGATTATGATTATGGTTATGATTATGATTATGATTATGATTATGGTTATGATTATGGTTATGATTATGATTATGATTATGATTATGATTATGATTATGATTATGATTATGATTATGATTATGATTATGATTATGATTATGATTATGATTATGATTATGATTATGATTATGATTATGATTATGATTATGATTATGATTATGATTATGATTATGATTATGATTATGATTATGATTATGATTATGATTATGATTATGATTATGATTATGATTATGATTATGATTATGATTATGATTATGATTATGATTATGATTATGATTATGATTATGATTATGATTATGATTATGATTATGATTATGATTATGATTATGATTATGATTATGATTATGATTATGATTATGATTATGATTATGATTATGATTATGATTATGATTATGATTATGATTATGATTATGATTATGATTATGATTATGATTATGATTATGATTATGATTATGATTATGATTATGATTATGATTATGATTATGATTATGATTATGATTATGATTATGATTATGATTATGATTATGATTATGATTATGATTATGATTATGATTATGATTATGATTATGATTATGATTATGATTATGATTATGATTATGATTATGATTATGATTATGATTATGATTATGATTATGATTATGATTATGATTATGATTATGATTATGATTATGATTATGATTATGATTATGATTATGATTATGATTATGATTATGATTATGATTATGATTATGATTATGATTATGATTATGATTATGATTATGATTATGATTATGATTATGATTATGATTATGATTATGATTATGATTATGATTATGATTATGATTATGATTATGATTATGATTATGATTATGATTATGATTATGATTATGATTATGATTATGATTATGATTATGATTATGATTATGATTATGATTATGATTATGATTATGATTATGATTATGATTATGATTATGATTATGATTATGATTATGATTATGATTATGATTATGATTATGATTATGATTATGATTATGATTATGATTATGATTATGATTATGATTATGATTATGATTATGATTATGATTATGATTATGATTATGATTATGATTATGATTATGATTATGATTATGATTATGATTATGATTATGATTATGATTATGATTATGATTATGATTATGATTATGATTATGATTATGATTATGATTATGATTATGATTATGATTATGATTATGATTATGATTATGATTATGATTATGATTATGATTATGATTATGATTATGATTATGATTATGATTATGATTATGATTATGATTATGATTATGATTATGATTATGATTATGATTATGATTATGATTATGATTATGATTATGATTATGATTATGATTATGATTATGATTATGATTATGATTATGATTATGATTATGATTATGATTATGATTATGATTATGATTATGATTATGATTATGATTATGATTATGATTATGATTATGATTATGATTATGATTATGATTATGATTATGATTATGATTATGATTATGATTATGATTATGATTATGATTATGATTATGATTATGATTATGATTATGATTATGATTATGATTATGATTATGATTATGATTATGATTATGATTATGATTATGATTATGATTATGATTATGATTATGATTATGATTATGATTATGATTATGATTATGATTATGATTATGATTATGATTATGATTATGATTATGATTATGATTATGATTATGATTATGATTATGATTATGATTATGATTATGATTATGATTATGATTATGATTATGATTATGATTATGATTATGATTATGATTATGATTATGATTATGATTATGATTATGATTATGATTATGATTATGATTATGATTATGATTATGATTATGATTATGATTATGATTATGATTATGATTATGATTATGATTATGATTAGCTTAATTTGCCTTCCACTATCCTATCTATTTTCAGTTTTATCATCGAGTGAAAGCGTGTTACAGACCAGTGCCCATAACCCTGTACTGGAGATTAATTTTTATTTAAAATGTGCTGTCCTCTTCCGTTTCATATGAATTATTGGTCTGTGTTTTTATTTATTTTCTAATGGATTAAGTAAAAGATTGAAAAGGAAGAGAGTAATGGAAAGGAAGTGAATAGGGAAAGGAAAATAAGAACGATAATATAAAATTGAAAAGAGAAAGAAGAAATGGGGTGCAAATAAAAAAGTAAAAGAAAAAAATGGAAAGGAAGAAGAACGACAATAAAAATAGAAAAGAAGAAGAAATGAAATACGAATAAAAGAAGAAGAAATGGAATACGAATAAAAGAAGAAGAAATAAACTAAAAACAAATAGATTAAATAAAAGAAAAAATAATGGAATAGAAAGAAAATAAAATTGAAATGAAAAGAGAAAAGGAGTATAAGAACGACAATAAAAACAGAAAAAAAGGGAAGAAGAAATGAAACACGACTTAAAAAGAGAAGGAAAATAAGCAAAACAAAAAGAGAAGAAACGAAGAACAGGAAAAAAGAAAGCCGACTCTCCATCTCTAAGCCCCAAGCCTCTCACACCGAGGATCTGAATCTCACTGAGTATCAAACGACCTTTTTATTCCTTTAATATGTTGTACATTTTCAGCTGCTTTGGGCTTTGAATATTAACATTGGTCCTGCTACGTATCACTTGAATGCTAGGTGTTATTTCGTCCAGTTCTTTAAGCTCTAAAGGCAATGGAACATGAGCTTAGTGGAGAGAAGTGCTGTTTAGATCATTACAGAGATGGTCGAAAAATTATTATAGTAATCTGAGTTGTTTTGTCGTAATTAAAGTATTTGTCAGCGAGAGAAGTTATGCTTTCTGTAAGTAAGATGAAACTAGTATATAAAAATATATAACAAATTAATATAGTATTAGGAAAATAACATGTACTTGATACTTGCAAAATATGTAAAGAAAATAAATTCAATG
>NC_061820.1:39181731-39184231 GCF_019202785.1 Penaeus chinensis | reverse complement strand
ATTAGAGTATCCACATTCTAAAATCCAGAGAGGAAAAACAGAGGATTTGTTTTGTATAAAGGAAGTTTGTCAACAGATTTTATGTGCGAAGTGACCTTCTTTGAAATTCGAAGATGAAAAAGGAAGAGAAAATAAAAGCCAACAAACAATAAACAAGTAAAAGGATAAAGAAACAACATTTCTGTCTGAGTTTTGGCTGAGACCGAGTCTGATGGCATGAGTCATTTACGAGACCCTTTCTATGGTAAGAGGTTACACACTTCTCTGCTGCACTGCTCCCTGCCGTTTGTACCATGCGAGGGATACATTTAAATGATCTGTTTTGCCCTTGGGAAAAGAGTAGTTTCTTTGTCTGTCGATCGATCTGTCTATACAGCAATGTGATTTTCATTTCTTTTTCTCCTTTTCTTCTCTCTCTCTCTCTCTCTCTCTTTATATATATGTATATATATATATATTTATCTCTCTTTTCCTCTTCTCTCTTCTCTCTTCTCTCTTCTCTTCTCTCTCTTCTCTCTCTTCTCTCTCTTCTCTCTCTTCTCTCTCTTCTCTTTCTTTTCTCTCTTCTCTCTCTTCTCTCTTCTCTCTTCTCTCTTCGCTCTTCTCTCTCTGTTTAGAATAATGAACCACAGTTAAAATCAAGATAAAGGAAAATAAGATCATTAATCATTTTCATCTATATTTATCTCCATCAGTATCCGTACAATAAATCATATCTTTCCAAAAAGATTAAGGAGAGCGATTTGTACAGAAGATAAAATTCAGGAAGAAGGAAAGGCAATTGAGGAGGTAGCATCATCCCTCTTCGTTTGCTTTTTCTCCCCTTGGCACATAAGAATTTACGTCACGGTGTCGATATTTGTCCAGATAATCAAATCTGGAGTGTGGCCACCGTAGAGTTGTGTCTATCTATACATTTCTTTTGTTTAGTTTCTCCCTTATCATCCTTTTATTTTTTTTTTTCTGCTTTCTTTTCACTGTTCTTTATCACTGGTTGTCTCCCATACACTTCTGTCAGTTCACTTCTATTTTTTTTATATTTTATTATTCTCTTTTTTTATCCATATTTCCTCTCTCCTCATCCGTTGCTTCCGAGTTAAATGTAAAATGTCGCAGAAAACGATTGGTTCTGGCTGTAGGTCTATCCTATCTCATCAATATACATGGAATGTTGGTTTCCTATGTTCTACGTGAACTTTTTTTTTCGGTGAAACACATGGGATTAATTAAAAGTTTTTTTTTTTTCTTCTTTTTTTTCTTTGTTTTTTTCAAAGGGGAGCGGGGGGGAGGGGAGGGAAAGAGGCACATTTTCTACTTTTTGTTATTCTATTTATTTTCAAAAGCAGCGTGTGGATTGAATCCATTTCCTTGCAATTCTCTATCTTCCTTTATCTCCTGCACTCTCTGTCTATCTCTCTATCTATCTCCTTATCTATCTGCCATTCTAATTATCTCTCTGTCAGTTCATCTATCTATCTCTCTCTTCTCTTTTTTTTTTCTCTCTCTCTCTCTCTATCTATCTATCTATCTATCTATCTATCTATCTATCTCCTCTCTCTATCTCCGTGTCTCTCTATGTATCAACCTTTTTCTATCAGATTATTTAGGGAGAAAATATAGTAATGGATGTAGGCAGCCGATACTCTCGCTCGCTCTATGTGTAACAAACAACGGTTATTGCCTGAAAGATTTACAGCTCTGTCTCTTCTTTCGTATTCTGTGTATGCTTTTATCGTGTTATTCTTACCATTATCATTATCATTATCATTGTTATTATTACTGTTTACTGTCATTTTTACTATTATTGTTGTTATTGTTATTACTATTATTGTTTTCATTATCATTGTTGTTATTATCATTATCATCATCATTATTGTTGTTATTGATTACTTTTATTATGATCATCCCTTTCATCATAATTATTATCATAATTATATCATTATTACTTTTATTACTATTATCATTATCATCATCATCGGCATTATTATTATTATTGTTATTATTATTATTATTATTGTTATTATTTTTATTATTATCATCATCATTATTATTGTCATTTGTATTGTTCTAATTGTTATCATTACCATTGTTATTATTATAGTTATCATTACTGTTATTATTATTACTATTACCATTATCATTACTACTATTCTCATTATTATTATTGCTATTATTATCAATTATTGTTTACTTTTACTACTTATAGTTATCTTAATCATCATCGTTATCATTATTATTATTGTTGTTATTATTATTATTATTATTATCATAATAATGATAATATTAATTATTATTATCGTTATTGTTATTGTTTTTATTATTGATATTATTATTATTGTTACTATTTTTATCATAATGATTGATATTATTATAATTATTATTATTGTTGTTAATCGTATTACTATTGTCATTACTGTTTTGCTGTTGTTGTTTTTATTATCATTATAATTATTATTATCATTATTATTATTATTATTATTATTATTATCATTGTTACTTA
>NC_061820.1:39129231-39131731 GCF_019202785.1 Penaeus chinensis | reverse complement strand
TTAAATCTACCTAATCCTGATTCACCTAAAATCTACCTAATCCCGATTCACCTAAAATCTACCTAATCCCGATTCACTTAAAATTTACCTGATCCTGATTCACCTAAAATCTACCGAATCCTATTTTACCTAAAATCTACCTAATCCCGATTCACCTAAAATCTACCTAATCTTGATTCACCTAAAATCTACCCAATCCTGATTCACCTAAAACCTACCTAATCCCGATTCACCTAAAATCTACCTAATCCTGACACACCTAAAACGTACCTAATCCTGACTCACCTAAAATCTACCTAATCCAAATACCCGAATAGGTACTTTTATTCACCTAATATTCAACTACTCCTGAGTCACCTAATATCCACCTAACCCAGATTCCATTAATATCCACTTAATTCAGATTCCCTGCCATGCACGTGACTTGCAATGCAATAAAGGAAGGTACTTGAGAACTGCTGACGCCATGGAAGAAAAATGTTGCATGTTGCATAGAGAGAGGGGACTGCCACGGTCCTTTGCAGGTTGACATTGATCCAATTAAGGATACTTGATAGCCTGTTTAATTATTTGTATGGATGGATTGGCTGGTTAGGATTGTGATTTTCAATTTGATGGTGATTGGTGGTGATGGTGGTGACGGTGGTGGTGGTGGTGGTGGTGGTGATGATGGTGATGATGGTGGTGGTGGTGATGATGGTGATGGTGGTGGTGATGGTGGTGATGGTGGTGGTGGTGGTGGTGATGATGGTGACGGTGGTGGTGGTGATGGTGGTGACGGTGGTGGTGATGGTGATGGTGGTGATGGTGGTGATGGTGGTGACGGTGGTGGTGATGGTGGTGACGATGAGGATGAATATAATGATGGTGATGATTATGATGATGATGAAGATGGCAGTGATGACGGTGATGCTGGTGATTATGATAATGATGATGATGATGGTGATGATTGTGATGATGATGATGGTGAGAATAATGTTGAAGGTGACGATGATTATGATGATGATGATGATGATGATGACAATAACGATGATGGTGGTGATGATGATAAGTAAAAACATAAAGATAATAATAATAATAGTAATAATAATAATGATAATAATAATAATAATACGAACAGCAAAAAACAAAAAAAAACGATAAAACTAAAAACCTACATAACAACAAGAATAACCTTAGGAAAAACAGCAACAATAGGAACAACAAAACAACAACAACAACAACATTTTTTTTCTAATCTACCTCTTTTCATTTTAAAGGAAGTCACGTTCATTCTTCCCAAAATCGCTTTCGGAACCACCGACGTCCCTGACATCACTGCATGACCGAGTGAACAGCCTGTGAAGTCATGAACACGTACAGTTCCTGAATAACATTTGCATTTTAAAGACCTCTTGTGTAAGGTGGATTCTGAGGATGGGGGGTAGGGTGGGAGGGGAGGAAGAGGTGGACGGGGAGGGGGGGAAAAGAGGTGGAGTGGTTGGGTGGAGGGGTGGAAGGGTTGGGTGGAGGGGGGTGGAGTGGAGTGGTGGTTCGGTAGAGAGGTGGAGGGGTAAAGGGGAGGAGGAGTGAGTGTAGGGCTGGCGAGGTGGAGAGGTGGAGAAATGTTGGTGGAAAGAATCGTTGTGGTGGAGGGGTCGCGGCGGAAGAGGGTGGAGAGATGGAGTAGAGAAGTGGAGAGGTGGTGAGGTGGAGTGATCGAGCGATGGAAAGGAGGGGTCCCGTTAAAGTGGTATAGGGTAAAGGGCATTCTCCTTGGGGTTAATATCACCGTGTCCCAATCCCGGTGAAGAGAGAGAGTCTCGTTGATTCCCGGTGAAAATAAACGAAGGAATAGATAAAAGGACGTTGATATTACAGAAGAATGAAGTTGTAAATAGAGAGAAAGAAGCAAGTGAACGAATGAATGACGTAGTCGAAAACTGAAAGAAAGAAGTGAGTCAATGAATAAAATAGTCGAAAACTGATGAAGTTAGTGAGTCAGTGAATAATGTACTCAAGTTTTACGGAATTAAATGAATGAATAAGAGACGAAGTTATAAAATGGATAGAATGAATCTACTGAATAGATAATTGATTTAGAAATTGATAGAATGAATCAATAATGGGAGCTGGATAGAAAGAAACAAGTTAATGAAAATGTATAGAATAAATCAAGGGAATTGATAATAACGTTGAAAACAGATAAAATCGATAAAAGATTGACGTGAGAAATAAACGAATAATGATGTTGAAAATTATAAAAATGGGGAAGGTGAATGAATTAGCAAAAGAATAAAGTGAAATTGATAACAAAAAAAAAAAAAAAATGTTGAAGAATAAATGGTGTAATAAAATGGAATAAAGAAATAATGATGAAAGGAAAAAATGAATTGAAAATTTATAGACTAAAGCAATTGAATAGATGAATAAACTTTGGAGTTGAAAATGCATAGGAAAAAAATGAGTGAATGGAGAAACGAAGATATTTGGAGGAAAAAGAAAATAAATCCAAAGCAGG
>NC_061820.1:39086387-39096387 GCF_019202785.1 Penaeus chinensis | reverse complement strand
TCTCTCTATCTATCTATTTCTATTTCTCTCTCTTTCTCTCTTTCTCTCTCCTTCTCTTTCTTTCTCTCTCCTCTCCCTTTCTCTCTTTCTACATTTCTCTGCTTGTCTGTCTGTCTACTTGAATTTTTGTTTTTCTCTATGTCTGTATTTCTTTTTTTCTCTCTCTGATGACGAAAATCTTATATTTAATAAAAAAAGAAAAAAAAAGTTACAGAAAAAAAAGGAAATTAGGAAACCACCCCAATAATAATAATAATAATAATAATAATAATAATGATAATGATAATGATAATGATAATGATAATGATAATGATAATGATAATAATAATAAACAATAAAGCATGATTAAAAAAAGCAACACAATAACCCACCAACAAAGATAACAACAATGACATAAAAACCAAAGATAAAAAAAAGAAAAAGAAAAGAATAGAACAAAGAACAAAAAAGAAAAGAAAAAGAGGAAGAGGAAAAAAATAAGGTCATATCGACGGTCATCAGGGCTATTCTCCTTCTAAACTGACCTCTGTTGTGTGAAGAAACAGGTCCATATTTTCCCTTTGATCTGCGTCCTTTCGGGATTCATCTGGGCGGGCGGGCGGATGCTGTGGGTATTTTCCTTGGTTTTCTCGGTCTCGTTTCTTTATTCTGGATTTCTAAGGGGGGGGTTGTTTGTTTTGTTTGTTTTTGTGAGATAAAAATGATGTGTTCTTTTTCTTTGTCTTTGTGTCTATCTATGTCTGTCTCTGTCTCTCTCTCTCTATCTCTCTCTCTCTCTCTCTCTCTCTCTCTCTCTCTCTCTCTCTCTCTATCTATCTATCTATCTATCTATCTATCTATCTGTCTATCTCTATCTCTCTCCCTCCTTCCTTGCTTTCGTTCACGACTGACATTGATTCTCGATCTGCCAGATCACGAACTCGTCTAGTTTTCTCCTTATATATATATATATATATATATATATATATATATATATACATACATACATATATATACATATATATATATTTATATATATATATGCATATATATGTATATATATAAATATATATATGCATATATATATACATATATATGCATATATTTATACATACATGCATACATGTGTAGGTATATGTGTGTGTGTGGTGTGTGTGTGTGTGTGTGTGTGTGTGTGTGTGTGTGTGTGTGTGTGTGAGTGTGTATGTGTGTCCTTGTGTCTGTGTGTGTGTATGTCTATATATGTATATGTATACACACACAGACACGCACACACAGACACGCGCACACACACACACACATAAACAAACACACACACACACACACACACACACACACACACACATATATATATATATATATATATATATTCGAAAAAGAAGAAAACTGTAAGAGACACGAATGCGTTATCTGTTCACACTACCAAATGTTATCAGCGGAACGTGCCTGAAGGAAAGATTTCACTGCACTGGATAATACTTATAATATTTTCATCCTTTTTCTTTGCTTTTCGTTTTATTCACCTCTTTTTTTTTTTTTTTTTCTTTTCTCTTTTCTCAGTTTTTTTTTTTTTTTTTTTTTTTTTTATCTTATTCCTTCAGATATTGGAAATGAAATGCAGGAAAAGGGAAAGGGAGAATGAGAAGAGAAAAATTCAGTCTAAACATAGAAAAAAAAAAACGAAAAAGGAGGAAATTGTAAAACAAAGAGAAAAAGGGAAGAAAATAACAAAGAAAAATTAATATGAATAAAACACTTCTTCACAAAAAATATATAAAGATTGTCTTCACAAAAAAATAAAGCAAATAAGAAAAAGAAAAAGTAAAATTGTCTTCACAAAAAAAATAAAGAGCAAACACTGTCTTCACCCAAAAAAAGAAAGGAAAATTAAACAAAAACGTAAAACTAAGACAAAAAACGAAGAAAAAACGAAAACTTGGCCACCAGCCTCGAAGGCAAGAAACACAGGAAACATCACAGACTTGGAAGGGAAAGTCTATTATCTTTTCGTTCCTTTTCATTTCGGAGCGAGACACTTCTTTATAGTTCATGTTTTTTTTTTTTTTTTCGGTAAAATGTATATGCGAGATTTGTGTGGATGTGTAGGGAAGTAATAAGTATGTGAATCAACAAATATACACATATACATAGGCGCACATACGTACATAAATAAAACAAATAAATAATCACGCTCACACACGTAATAACACATAATCACACACACACACGCACACACACACACACACACACACACACACACACACACACACACACACACACACACATAAACACATACACACACACCTATAACACACACACATAAACACACACACATAAACACACACACACACACACACACACACATAAACACACACACACACATACACACACACACATAAACACACACACACAAAACACATAATCAAATAATCACACACACTCAACCACAAACAAACGCACAATCACCAATACTAAAATGCCAACACGCACGCACGCACCCAGGTCGTTACGTAACACAATGTCACGGGTAATGACTGCCGAGTGACAGACAGTGACGGACGCAGAGAGACGCTCCAGGCAAGGGTGTGGTTATGCGGCCGTGTTTTGACCGTGGCAGAGAAAGAGGGAGCGGGTTATGATGAAATGGTCTTTCTTGGGGAGAGACTTATTATTGAATTTCATTTTATCTTTTATTTACTTACTTAATTGAGTTATGTTCGTTTCGTGTGTGTTTTTTTTTTTTTTTTTATGTACGTGAGTATTCATAAAAGGGATTTGATTTTTGTAGCTTATGTTTCGATCGCTGCAGAGAGAGAGAGAGAGAGAGAGAGGGAGCGGGGTTATGATGAAATGGAAAGGAACATAAAATCATTTCCCGGTCTTTTTTTGGGAAGAGAATCATTATTGATTTTTATTCAATCTTTTCTGTGTTGATTTATTTATTAATTTCTGTTAGGGGATTTGATTTCTGCAGCTATGTTTCGATCGCGGCAGAGAGAGAGAGGGAGCGGGGTTATGATGAAAGGGAAAGGAACGTGGAAACAATCACCAGTCTTATTTTTACGGGGAAATGTTACTATTTTTATCTTTTTATTCTCGTTTTTTATATACTTAACAATACATAAAACGCGGATTCGATTTCCGACCGTGGCATAAGAAAGAGGGAGCGGGGTTATGATGAAATGGGGAGGAAATTTGAAACAATGACCGGTCTTTCTTATAGAGAATTGTTGCCAATTTTTATTTATTTAAGTTTCGTCTTTTCATGTAATTGAGTATAAAGGAAACGGGGATTTGATTTTTGTAGATTTTGTTTTAACAGTGACCGTGAGGAAGAGTTTATGACGAAATGGAGAAATTGGAAACAATTGGTCTTTTTATTTTTATTTTTTATTTTTTTTTTTTTTTAGTTTCGTGTTTTTGATGTTCTTGAGATTACATAAAATGGGAAATTGAGGTCTGTGTGTCTATGATTTTTTTTTTTTTTTTTTGCATTGGACTTATTATCTAATATAATTTTGTTCCTCTCTCTCTCTCTCTCTCTCTCTCCTCTCTCTCTCTCTCTCTCTCTCTCTCTCTCTCTCTCTCTCTCTCTCTCTCTCTCTCTCTCTCTCTCTCTCTCTCTCTCTTCTGGTCTCCCCCTGGTCTGCCCATACTACCCCCCTCCCCCCTTTATCAATCTCTCAAAGGAAGTACATGAAATATTTTTTTTTTTATGAAGTGACTTTCAAAAGTTCCCTCCTTCCCACAGCCTCCCCCCTTCCCTTCTTCCTCCCCCCTCCCCATCCTCCCATACCCCCTTCCCCCTTCCCTCTCCCCCCTTCCCTCTCCTCCCTTCCCTCTCCTCCCATCCCCCTCCTCCCATCCCCCTCCCCCCATCCCCCTCCTCCCATCCCCCTCCCCCTTTCTCCCTCTTTCCCCCCTCCTCCCATCCCCCTACACCCTTCCCCCTTCTCCCCTTCTCCCTCCCATCCCACATTCCCTCCTTTCCCCTCCCCCCTCTCCCCCTCTCCTCTCCCCCCTCCCCGCCTCCTTCCGTTTCCCCTTCTCCTTCTCTTTTTCTTCTCACTTTTTTTCTTCTTTTTCCCCTCTTTTACCCCTTTTTAAGTCACTCGATTTTTGACGTTCATCTGTCACTGTTGAAGGTCGAATGCTATGTTGCAGAAACCGTTGCCAGTCGTGCTTTATGTTGCACGGCGTTCATTGTCTTCACGAGTGTTTTATTGCAAAGATGTCGGTCACGGATACCGTTTTTTTTTTTTTTTTTTTTTTTTTTTTTTTTTTTTTTTTTTTTTTTTACATTGCTTATTCTATATCGTTCTAGAGATAGATATGATAGATAGATAGAAAGTCAAATCTTCGAAAATAGCATAGATGTTATTATACTTAACTTATACTTTCACTTTTCCTTCATTTTCTCTTCATTTTCTCTTTATCACGTGTCTGGTATTACTTCGCTGAGAAAAAATGGTAAAAAAAATGACGTGTTTGATTTTCATTGTATGTTTTATGTTTAAAGCGCAGGTGTGTTTGTGTGTGTTTGTCATTAGGCTGTTTATGTTATGTGTCTTTTCTTCCCTAAATGTCTGTCTGTTTGTTTGTTTGTTTGTCTGTTTGTATGTTGCCTCTCTATCGCTTTCTCTCTCTCTCTCTCTCTCTCTCTCTCTCTCTCTCTCTCTCTCTCTCTCTCTCTCTCTCTCTCTCTCTCTCTCTCTCTTCTCTCTCTCTCTCTCTCTCTGTCTCTCATCACCTTCCTCCCTCTATTTGCCTTTCTTCCTACCTCCCCCCACCCTCCCTCTCTCTCTCTCTCTCTCTCTCTCTCTCTCTCTCTCTCCTCTCACCCTTTCAATCCCCCCTCTCCCTCTCCCTCTCCCTCCTCCTCTCCCTCCCTCCCTCCCCCCCCTCCTCCCCCTTCCCCTTCTCCTCTACACACCTCCTTTCCTCCTTCCTCTTTCTTCCTCCTCTTCGCTACATTCTTCCAAAACTTCTTCGCGGGAGCCACAAACTTCCTGGAATGTTCTCGAGAATCCGCGACATATTACTTGTCTCGGTGGGAATATAATCTTATCTTTGTTTTGTGTGATTATTACTCATTATTTCCAACTTCCGTGATTATCTATCGACGTTCGTAATTATCTATCGATCTGTTGTGTATTTCGTTGTGTGTTGATTGTAGTGTGTGTGTGTGGGTGTGTGTGGGTGTGTGTGTGTGTGTGTGTGTGTGTGTGTGTGTGTAAAGCATTGTGTTGAATGGCATTTGGAGCAGTTAATAATCAAGCTTTTACTAGATTGAGTTTCATTTGTGAAATAGATCCTTTGTCTTCATTTATTTTTTCAGTTTGAAGAAAAATAAAAAGGTTTTTTATCTTCTAACACAATTATGAATCACCTTTATGCATGTAAACACATTGAACACTTTTATAAATGTGAACCTATGAATTAATAACTATATATTTATAGTTCATAACTTTTAACTCTTATTTTGTACACATAATCAATCACTTTTATATTCGTGAAGATGATAATTAATTACTATAGATTTGCGAGCATAATAATTAGATGAATATTATTCAACTGCTTATCAATTTTCATTATCATCATTATTTATCAGTCATTTTTTATATCATTTGCATACGATCATTCTCAGACCATTATGACGTAACAGCTTCTGACAATAGATCAATATATTGCAAAACTAGGAGTCTCTAGAGGTCAAAGTTGCAAATAAGGTCACATGTTGCGTGGTTGCGGTCATGTGGGGAATTGTTGCAATGTGCAACATCTGGGAGTTCATGTGCGTGTGTGTGTGTTTATGTGCGTGTGTGTGGGTGTGTTTATGTGCGTGTGTGTGTGTGTTCATTTGCGTGTGTGTTGGTGTGTTTATATGCGTGTGTGTGTGTGTTCATTTGCGTGTGTGTGGGTGTGTTTATGTGCGTGTGTGTGTGTGTTCATTTGCGTGTGTGTGGGTGTGTTTATGTGCGTGTGTGTGTGTGGGTGTGTTTATGTGCGTGTGTGTGTGTGTGTTCATTTGCGTGTGTGTGGGTGTGTTTGTGTGTGTGTGGGTGTGTTTATGTGCGTGTGTGTGTGTGTGTTCATTTGCGTGTGTGTGTGTGTGTTTATGTGCGTGTGTGTGTGTGTTCATTTGCGTGTGTGTGGGTGTGTTTATGTGCGTGTGTGTGTGTTCATGTGCGTGTATGTGTGTGTTCATCTGCCCGTGTATGTGTGTTCATCTGCGCGTGTGTGTGTTTATGTGCGTGTGTATGTGTGTGTGTTTATGTGTGTGTCCATGTGCGTATGTGTGCGTGTTTTCCTTTACGTACGCGAGTTTCTTATGTATTCGGTCTTGTGTGTTTGTCTGTGTGTATACATTCTTTACTTTTTTATGTTTATTAGAAGTCGTTTTCGTAATTTTTCGACGCTGGGTGGAAAACAGAGCTTATTTACATATGAATAATGATATTCATAAGTTTGATAATTAATGATTAGTGGCTTAGAAAAAATATAATTCTCATTCTCTCCACGAGTATCTCTATCTTTTTTATCTGTCTGTCTGTCTGTCTGCATCTGTCTCTCTCTCTGTCTCTCTCTCTCTCTCTCTCTCTCTCTCTCTCTCTCTCTCTCTCTCTTTCTCTCTCTCTCTCTCTCTCTCTCTCGCTAACTATCTGTCTCTCTATCTATTTTTTTCTTATCTCTCTCTCTCTCTCTCTCTCTCTCTCTCTCTCTCTCTCTCTCTCTCTCTCTCTCCCTCCCTCTCTTATTCTCTCTCTCCTCTCTCTCTCTCTCTCTCTCTCTCTCTCTCTCGCTCTCTCGCTCTCTCTCTCTCTCTTCCCTACGTGTCCACTATATTTTCGCTTTTCTAAATCCTCTTTACCGCCCGTTTTCTCCCCCTCTTCCCTTTTCTCTCTATATATCATCCTCCTTATTAATTTCCTCTTTATCATCACCTGCTCATATTTCTTAATTTCCCTCCCCCTCCCCCCTTCCCTCCCCTCCCCCCCCCCTTCTCCCCCCTATCATCCACACCATTAACGTTTTTCGCGCCAAAATTTTCCCGCCAAAATACTCGCTTCCAGATAAAAAGCGCGGGAATTTTTCACATGCTTTATATACCTTGGGAAATCTAAAGCGAGGAAGAGCATAATATACCGATAAGAAGAGGAAAATAAATTAGAAAGAAAGAGGAAATAATGTGCGCCTTTAGTGTAGTGGAACTGACAGACGTTAAATTAACTGGATATTTCTTTTTTCATGTTTTTTTTTTCTTTTCTTTGCTCTCGGCGTATAATGATTTACAAATTTATTCTTTGCATCTACGTTCGTCTTCTTTCATAGCTTCGTATGTCTGTCTGTTTGTTTTATCAATTATTGATTATTTATTTTTTTAAATTTATTATCTTTATAACGCTTTATATACCTTCTTCCTTTTCATCTTCCCTTTCTCCTCCTTTTCTTGCATTTATCTTCATTTTCTCTTTCGATCATTCCAGTCATCTTGCTTATAGCCATTGTTTTTTACACAGTTAATCAACAAGATCTTTGCTTCACTTAGTAATAGACTGGAAATTGGTTCATGGATTCTTAATTGCCTATTTTATATCATTCGTCAACCCGACCTTTCCGTCTGATTGCATTTCTATTTTTTCTCTTTCTCTTTCTCGTTCTCTCACTTTCTCGTTCTCTCACTTTCTCTCTCTCTCTCTCTCTCTCTCTCTCTCTCTCTCTCTCTCTCTCTCTCTCTCTCTCTCTCCTCTCTCTCTCTCTCTCTCTCTCTCTCTCTCTCTCTCTCTCTCTCTCTCTCTCTCTCTCTCTCTCTCTCTCTCTCTCTCCCTCTCTCTCTCTCTCTCTCTCTCTCTCTCTCTCTCTCTCTCTCTCTCTCTCTCTCTCTCTCTCTCTCTCTCTCTCTCTCTCTCTCTCTTTCTCTCTCTCTCTCCCTCTCTCTCTCTCTCTCTCTCTCTCTCTCTCTCTCTCTCTCTCTCTCTCTCTCTCTCTCTCTCTCTCTCTCTCTCTCTCTCTCCCTCTCTCTCTCTCCCTCTCTCTCTCTCTCTCTCTCTCTCTCTCTCTCTCTCTCTCTCTCTCTCTCTCTCTCTCTCTCTCTCTCTCTCCCTCTCTCTCTCTCTCTCTCTCTCTCTCTCTCTTCTCTCTCTCTCTCTCTCTCTCTCTCCATCTACGATTTCACTCCGTGGAATCAACACCTGGAAATTATTTAATGCTCTATTCATTTACATATAAAAATAAATAAATAAAAAGACAAAATAAGCCTTAAAAAATAATGAAAAGAACGCTATCCTCAGGGCATTCACTCAGAGAAAGGAAAAGTTAACATTTTCATATTTAGCTTAAATGACATGCTTGGAATGGCTTGCTCGCGCTGTTGAATTTAATCAATAAACTGTCTTCTTAATTTTTAATGTGTTACTAAAAAAAAAAAATGAAAAGGGGAGAGAGGATGGGAAGAGAGGAGGAGAAAGAGAAAAGGAGAGGGCGAGAAAAAGAAAAGGAGAGAGCGAGAGAGAGAGAGAGAGAGAGAGAGAGAGAGAGAGAGAGAGAGAGAGAGAGAGAGAGAGAGAGAGAGAGAGAGAGAGAGAGAGAGAGAGAGAGAGAGAGAGAGAGAGAACAAGTAAGCATCAAGAGGCGTCGCAATCTGCTCGGGAAGTAGACGTGTAACACTTTATGTAAACGGATTTATTTACACACGCGAGAATATCATTTGTGTTGGAACTTTTTCTCTGCAGTGTGGACGGTAAGACCAACTGAAATTAATATTTACTGCATCTTTTTTTCTTTACTATTATTCTCTCTCTCTCTCTCTCTCTCTCTCTCTCTCTCTCTCTCTCTCTCTCTCCTCTCTCTCTCTCTCTCTCTCTCTCTCTCTCTCTCCTCTCTCTCTCTCCCTCTCTCTCTCTCTCTCTCTCTCTCTCTCTCTCTCTCTCTCTCTCTCTCTCTCTCTCTCCTCTCTCTCTCTCTCTCTCTCTCTCTCTCTTTCTTTCTCTTTGTACCTCCTCGTCTCTCTCTCTCTCTCTCTCTCTCTCTCTCCTCTCTCTCTCTCTCTCTCTCTCTCTCTCTCTCTCTCTCTCCCCTCTCTCTCTCCTCTCTCTCTCTCTCTCTCTCTCTCTCTCTCTCTCTCTCTCTCTCTCTCTCTCTCTCTCTCTCTCTCTCTCTCTCTCTCTCTCTCTCCCTCTCTCTCTCTCTCTCTCTCTTTCTTTCTCTTTGTACCTCCTCGTCTCTCTCTCTCTCTCTCTCTCTCTCTCTCTCTTTCTTTCTCTGTGTATCTCCTCGTCTCTCTCTCTCTCTCTCTCTCTCTCTCTCTCTCTCTCTCTCTCTCTCTCTCTCTCTCTCTCTCTCTCTCTCTCTCTCTCTCCCCTCTCTCTCTCTCTCTCCTCTCTCTCTCTCTCTCTCTCTCTCTCTCTCTCTCTCTCTCTCTCTCTCTCTCTCTCTCTCTCTCTCTCCCCCCCCTCTCTCTCTCTCTCCTCTCTCTCTCTCTCTCTCTCTCTCTCTCTCTCTCTCTCTCTCTCTCTCTCTCTCTCTCTCTCTCTCTCCCTCTCTCTCTCTGTCTCTCTCTCTCTTTCTCTTTGTATCTCCTCGTCTCTCTCTCTCTCTCTCTCTCTCTCTCTTTCTTTCTCTTTGTATCTCCTCGTCTCTCTCTCTCTCTCTCTCTCTCTCTCTCTCTCTCTCTCTCTCTCTCTCTCTCTCTCTCTCTCTCTCTCTCTCTCTCTCTCTTTCTCTCTGCGTGTGTGCATTTGTGTGTGTGTGTGCCCACGTTCGTATGCGAGTGTGTGAGCGTGCGCATGTGTGCATATGCGTGCGTGTGTTTGTATCCGCGTTCGCGTGAGTGCGCGCGCTGCACCGTACGTGGCATTTAAACATCCAAGAGCAATGTCGTTTTTCCAGAATAAGAGAAGCATAAAAACTCGAGAAATTCGACTAACGGAAGTGAAACCTGCACCGAGAGTGAGGAAACAGCGGTATTTACGACGTCTTCTGTGATCACGACGCACGTCAAATATCGATGGGTGTGAGGGCG
>NC_061820.1:39056387-39066387 GCF_019202785.1 Penaeus chinensis | reverse complement strand
AGGGGGAGAGGAAGGGAAGGAGGGGGAGAGGGAGGGAGGGAGGGAGGGAGTTAGAGGGAAGGGGGAGAAGTAGAGAGAGAGAGGAGAGGGGGAAGGAGGAAAGAGAAGAGACGTAGAAACATTTGGAGGAGAATGAGAGAGAAATTTGACAGCAACATTACTTTCTTTTTCTGGTAATTCATTGAATAAAAGGTCATTATTCATTAATTTAGAAAGGATGGCGTTACTGATGAATAGTATAAATCTCTGTGCCAAAAGAGCAAAACGTCTTGCGAGTCATAGTAACAGAAACATTTCTATATTGTGCAAGAATAAAAAAAATATATTGAACGTCTATTCTGAATTGGACTTTTGCAACCTGCTTCATCTTTGTTTTGACATTTGTTTAAGGTATGAATAAATCAATTGAAGAAGATTAGATTAATGTATTAACATCTTTATCTTCATTGGAGTCATGTAATGAAAATATAACTTTATATCATATATTTTTCATCTACATATTTTTGGGTTTTATTTTCTCTTTCTTTTGTGTTTTGTCTGTGTCGTATTCTTGCAAAATCCAAAAGGTCGAATTCCAACATTTCTTATACTTTAAATTAATAGGATTTTTCTCCCCTTTCTTCCCGCATCTCAACAGGTGTACCACGTGTGTAACGACGACAGGTACGGCCCACAGGGAGCTCAGTTCCTCTGCACTAACGGCACGATCTTCAACCAGGAGACCTTCAGCTGTGACTGGTGGTACAACGTGGACTGCGACAAAGCTACTTATTTCTACGAGTATGTCCTCTTTTGAGTACCGTTTTCTTTGAATGTCGGTCGTTTTCTGTGAAGACATTCGTGATTTTTGTCATAATTTTGTGTAGGGAAAACTGAGATAAAGTTGATTAGCCCTTTTTTTTTTAATTATCCGCGTGTGTTTAGGAACTAATTTGTATTTTAGATTTTTATATTTGTATTTCATCTCTGAATTTCCACACGCTTACGATAATATTTACGTAATACGTATATAATTTTGGACAATGAATGCGGATGGTAATAGACCATACTGAAAGTCGTATGATAAATCCCCAAATGCATAAATAACATTCGCTTCCTCTTCCTCCAGGCTGAACACCGACCCCGAGCACAACCCTTACTACCAAAAGCCCTACGAGGGACCCCTTCACATTCCCTCCTACGAACCGGCCGCCCACAAGCCCGAGCCCCACCACCCACCCAAGCCCTCTTACGTCGCCCCTGCCAAGCCATCCTACCAAGCCCCTGCACCCAAGCCCACCTACCACGCCCCTGCACCCAAGCCCACCTACCACGCCCCTGCACCCAAGCCCACCTACCACGCCCCTGCACCCAAGCCCAGCTACCACGCCCCCTCCCCAAGGCCCTCGTACCACGCCCCCAAGCCTAGACCTACTTATCACGCCCCTTCTCCTAAACCCACCTACCACGCGCCCTCACCTAGACCCACCTACCACGCGCCCTCACCTAAACCCACCTACCATGCCCCTGCCCCCACCTACAACAAACCCTCACCCCCACGCCCCTCATACCACCGCCCAGCGCCCTCATACGGTCGAGAGGACCCTGATCCTTATGATGCCGCAACTGATTTCGAATGGGGTTCCAGAACATAGATTAATAAATATAGAAATATGATAAAGGAATAATGAGAACTTACACTAAAAAAAGAAAATGGAAAGAGGAGAGTGAATAAGATGCGAATGTGAATGTAAAGTTTCTGAATAATTTTGATAGCCTGGTATTTTTTAAGTGTATCAACTGGTATTGAACTGGTCAGTTGATAAAGATTTTATTTATTTATGATATATAGTTCTATACTTTTAAATATATATATCTTATGACTAAACTGTGTTTATCTATCCAAACTATTTGTAATAGACATATAACATGTATATGACGTATATGATGCATATGTTCATAAAGCAATTTTGTAAAGTGACACAAAAACACATTTTACACCAAAGCTCCTTTCCAAGAATGTACATTTCCATTAATATTACAGAAATAAGCAAAAAACATAGTATAATGAATAGTGAATAATGTTTTGTTTTGTTTTTTTGAAAATGAGACTACTCTCATATTTAACTGGTCAAACTTTATGACCTGAGTAATGGCTGGAACTTAAAAAATAGTAAAATACTTTAGAGGTATATTTTTTTAGTTCATCACCTGCATAGAAATTCATGCTATTTTCAATCATATACTGATATACAACGATGGGGAAAATATTCACTATAAAAGTATGTTGTCTTTAGACTCTTGCTAGGACTGCAATGTTCATGTGGAGATAGGATCTGTCTCATTTTTCATAAATCTTTACAATACATACAAAACACACATTTAGGCATTTCTTGCTCTTGGAAAAATGCAAAAAAAAAAGGGAAAAAAAAACAAGAGGAAGGATAAATTTCATGTTTTTCTCATGCCCTTTTTGTGTTTCCAAAATGCATTATATAAATACACATTATTACAATCAAGAAAATTAAGACTGATTTTATGACAGTTTATCCTGAAATGTTATGTACCTTCTTCAGTGGAGTTAACCCCAGCCCAAGAAATTTCTTAAGAGGCTTCTCAAAATTAGGAAAGCTCATGGCTTATGATTGTAAAAAGAGCATATATCTCACAACTAAATTTTGCTTTATTACTCTGTATGAAGGGAGAGGTGCCAATTAAAATATGTAATGGTGTATTTTCAGAGAAGTAAAGCATAAGAGGAAGTCTGACTTCTGTGAATAAATAGTTCTATAAAGATTAAAAATTCCAAATAATGGAGTAGAGTAGATGAAACCTGAATAAAAATATATTTATCAGAATCTAAAAATAGATAAAGTGGAAATAGAAGTAAAGTTCACACACAATAAGTTAGGAGATTATTCGATTATCATGAAATCAAATCAAAATTCATGAACTTAACCTTTAAAATTTCTAGTAATTTCAAGCAAAGATGAATAACATACTACACTGTACCCAAGAGATAAGGAGGGTTGTTATATAATATTTAACCTCGACACAATATGCAGATCCATTTTCAAGTTCCTTTATAAAACAGATGCCGTATTTTGCTTAAGTAATGTACATATGCATTATTACAGCAAGACTGTCACAGAACTATAATTTCTTTATTCTAATATTCTATTTTCACACTGAAAGAATAAGGCAACACGAATTAGAATGAACACACCAGTGAGTACTAATCATGGAAGCCTAATGAAAATGACTGGATTCTGTGATTTATTACATGTTATGCAATTACTAACATTGCAATTGTTGACTGCTACTGTTGATTGACATATCTATGGAAGCCTTGGAAAGTAAAATAACTATCATTTAATCAAGCACTGAAATATATTACTGTGTTTATGCTACTTTCATATAATAATTGTCCCATTTATGAACAATAGAGCAAGAGGACTTTTGAATTCTTTCACCCACCAATGAAGACCCAAAATAAAATGTGATCTTGAGCGTATTATTAACATTAATGGCTATAGTTTTTTATTACTATTGTGCTAAGGGTTACCTTAAATTCTTGGCATATTTTGGATTTTGCCTCACATTTTTAACTTTGCTAAACAAGACAGTAAGTGTTTAGAACCAGAAAACTTTCATACATATCAAAATTAATAATTCATTTGAGATCAAATATAATCTAACATTTGCATTCCTTTAGTGAGATGCAGTAGTTTTATCTGATCAAAGAATAAACTAAACAACAAGCAAATGATTACCCTTTATTCATTTGTCACTGAAATAACTGGTTATTACAGATTATATGGGATGTTGTATACAAACTGCGGAGCTCTTGAGCCCCAAATTAACATTAATGGCATTTGTTTTTTATTATTGTACCAAGTTGTGAACAATAAGGGTTACCTTAGATTCTTGGCATATTTTGGAATTTTTACATTCCTGAGTTTGCTAAACAAAATCCAGAAAACACTTTCATACATATCAAAATTAATAATTCATTTGAAACAAATATAATCTGACATTTGCACTCCTTTTACAGAGATGCAGTATTTTATCAGGTCAAAGGACAAGCTGTAAACAACAAACAAATTGTTCCCCTTTATTCACTGGTCATTGAATCACTGGTTATTACAGATTACAAGGGAATGTTGTATATAAGATATTTCTGTTCATTCTTCTGTAATAACAGATAAAGCTTTCAAACATTTAAAGTGTCTAACACAGAAATGGTTACAACTGCTGAAAAAAAACACTATTTCTGATACCCACTCACACACCACAAAGACTGCAAGAAAAAATACCAGATCCTAAAAGAACTTTTCTTAAAAAAATAGATAACAAAGACAAGAAAACACGAAAGCAAATGTAAAATTTATACAAGGCTAAATAAACAAAACATACAAGAACACCAAAAGCTAATGAATGTGGCAACTTCAAACACCAAAAGACATTACATAAGGTAATCTCAGTATGAAAGAAAAAAAAAAAAATTAAAAGAAAAAAAAACTGGTTTCTTGTCGACCTGATGCCTCACAACTGAGATTTCATCGCCTAAACTTGCCACTACCTCCAGTCTTAGATTTCTTTGCCGCTCCAGGTTTTTCATTTGACTGAAAAAAAGAATGGTCACGGTTTAGAAAAAGGCAAGAAAAATGATAATGTCCTTGGAAATATCAAATAAAGGGTTCTTCCTCTGAAGAATAAGAGAATGTAGGATAATAGGAGACAAAAAAGAATGATTAAGGGTGATAAGGACAACTAGGATAAAATAAAGGGAAATTTAAAAAACTCAGAAATGTACAACAAAAAATACAAATATAATAACAAGGAAAGCCTACATAAAAATCAAGAAAACAATTAAACCATGAACATTAAGAAACAACCCGCACACAACAATCACCTTGCGCTTATTATTCGAGCTGGTTGGAGATGGTAGGACCTTGAAGAAGGAGTCAAGCCGTCCCTGTGTTGTGGTGTTGCGAGCTTTGGTCAGCTTCTTGCACCCATTGCGTATTCTGTCCTCAGCAAAGCCCTTCTCTTCGCACATGTACTTTATCAGCTCCTCTACATTTGGTTCGTTCCACTTGAGCTGCGTTGAAAGAGAATAATTATTCCGTGATTGAAAAAATGTAATGAAAGAGCAAGTGCTGTTTAAGCGACTTTCAAACTGAATTGAAAAAAGCCATCTTCACTCAGAACCATATTCAGCAGCAACATACAAATATTTTGTATATTAAAAGCAAGACAAAAAGTTTCAGGTTGATGGAAAAAATCAGAACTGAGAAAGAACGCATTTTAAAATTAAAGATAAAGACTGATGAGATACTATAATTCAACCATTCTATGCTCTTGGGCTGATTATATAACATATACATATACATATATATAAATGCATACTATACAAATGCATACATATACATATATTTCAGACACGTCTCCATCCATTACAATACTTACATCCACTTCCTCTGCAGCTTTCACCTCAGGCTCAAGGAACAGCCTCCTGGCCTCAGTAAATGGCCAATCCTCAGGCGCTGGGTATTTCTTTTTGTCAAGCTGGGTGACGATTTTTTCAATTGACTTGTGGGTTCTGATGAGTTCAATGGCACGCTTGGGCCCAATGCCCTTAATGCTGTCACAGTAATCACAGCCCAGGAGGATGCACATATCAATGAACTGCAATAAGATATTTATATGGTATGAAATTTAATATCTTGAAATGAAAGTTGGTACACTCATCTTCTTTACTCATTATTCTTCATCTGGGGATTTCAGGACAAAATTAAGTATAAGAAATAGGAATCTATGAGGGTTAAGGTCTTAACCTTGAACCAAATGCCCTTTACAGAAAATACATAATATAAACACTACATAATATAAACATCCAATCCTCAGAGAAAGTTTTAGCTGGTCCTCACCTCATCATGAGAGAGTTCCAGCTCCTCCAAGACCTTTGGCAAATGGAACTCCTTGATGGGCATCTTTCGCGCCTCACTGAAGGTCATATGTCGCAACAACACCGGTGTGCCAAAGGTCAGGGCATCCATATCCTCAGTTGCCACACCATATACCTGTTAAGTCAGACATTCTGTTGTGAAAAGAAAAAAGAAAAGAAAAGAAAAGAAAAGAAAAGAAAAGAAAAGAAAAGAAAAGAAAAGAAAAGAAAAGAAAAGAAAAGAAAAGAAAAGAAAAGAAAAGAAAAGAAAAGAAAAGAAAAGAAAAGAAAAGAAAAGAAAAGAAAAGAAAAGAAAAGAAAAGAAAAGAAAAAGAAAAGAAAAGAAAAGAAAAGAAAAGAAAGAAAAGAAAAGAAAAGAAAAGAAAAGAAAAGAAAAGAAAAGAAAAGAAAAGAAAAGAAAAGAAAAGAAAATACCGAGGCAGCTTCTAAACTATTTGGTCATTTACATTTCCTTGCAAAATCTTTTCTTTACTGTTGCTCTTTGCATATCAGTGACAAAATATAAATATAATACCATGAGCCAACAGGTGTTGAACAGAACACACAACTGAATACCATCCTCCCTAAATTTATCAATTTTTTACCTGTTATTGGGTGAAGCTAATTTTAGTTCCTACCCTTACGTGGTTCAATCAAATTATTTTACATCAAATGCAACTTTGATATTATATAAGCACTGTCAGGCTGCCTGCCACATAAAGAAAAAAAAAAAAAAAAATCAGACTTCATATAAAAAATAGTATGAATGTGAACAAATATCCAAAAGAAACTCGGTTCTTGACTTCTAAAATCAATCTCTCACTCTCACTTTCTCAAAACCAAGTCACATCGATCCCTGTTCTTTCACTACAAGCATTTCCCTTACCTTTCCTGCTTTGGCAAGGGCAGCACACTGAGCCTCAGCCTCACAAGGAGCATCCACATATGGAATACCCATAAATTTGAGCAGTTTCTTGACATCTTCATTGTGTTGCTTTGTTACCTTCACCAAGCGACGGCTGAACTTGTCAATTTCTTCAACATTACCTGAAAGAGTCATGTGTAACAGTGAGATTTGATTTGATTTGATAACATTTATTTACAGAACAGTGTACATGCCCTGCAAAAAGCCAGGGTAAGATACCAAAGCATCTATCCAAACTGGCTGTGCGTCTATTTTTGTAGAGGGCCATCAGTCAAACATTAGTGTTACATAGATGCCTGAAGGGCTGTGCTATTATCATTGTATTAAAATATCATCTGGCTGGTAAAAAAAACGTTTATATCACTAATCATGTCAAAGACAAGACCAGTGTCTATAATAAAGTTAATATAATCAACAAGTGCTAATCTGTGAACAGTACTACTTGATCGATAGGATGCAGTCTTTATGCAACAGAGTAAGTAATGAGTGAGATTATGCGACTTGGGTGCCTATTTCATATCACCAGTTTGCAGTGGTGATATGAAATAGGTTTTGCATCAAAAACTGCATCCTGTACATATTGCATAGTGTACTGATATCCTATGCGTAGCCTAGTTAATGTAACCTGTTGTCTCCTAGACAGTCCGTGATAGACTTTATAGGGTTTGTCTAAATTTGATGTCCCAGCAATACTCTCGTAATGCCAGATAGTACCATGTCCGTCTTTTTTCATCTTTTCAGTGGTCCATACCTGACCCTCATAATCTCTAAGACAGTTGATAACTCGTTTTTTCATGTGATTGAGAGATAGCGGTATTACATAATATTGATCTTCATGGGAAAGTGCTAACCTGGCTAATTGATCAACCCTGTCACATAGTGATATTCCTATATGAGAGGGTATCCAGTAGAGCAACACTTGAGTACCCCGTTCTGATAGTTTGGAAATTTGGTGAAGGATATTCCTAGTTATCATGTTTTCTGGATTAATAAAGGTAATATAGAAAAATCACAGACAAGAATGTACGAGTCCAGCAACCATGGATACAATACTGTCAACCTCAGCTGATTAGTGGGTGTTAGTAAGATGAAGAAGACCAAATCCTTGCAATTACAGCCCAGCATACGCCTAAAAAACAGACCTTAACCCAATGCCAACGGGCATGATGTACATGTACATGCTATGCCTACTGTGAGTTACTGGTTTGATTGTTTTTACACATAGATGGCTACACTTGTACTAAGTCACCAGTGAGCCAATTACGAGTACTGCCTGTCTCGCCCACAAATATAGAAAATGAGCACAGCATTTTCTCCATTTTTTATTCATTTTCCCCAGCAGCATTGGGAACCCCTAAATAATTCTTCAAATTCCAAGTTAGCCCTATATAGAGTATATATAATGCAATGTATATTCTATCTTGTACTGACTGACACATAAGAGTATGTTAGTGCATGGAAAACCTTTGTGACGTGCTCTTGAGTATGAATTATGAAATCAAAATCACTGATTTTGTAATAGCACATAATTCTTTTTCAGTTTCTTGCAAAACTCCTATTGATGGTAACCCCATGTAGATTATACAGTAGAAGAATCCCATCAAGACATCAAGAAAAAAGAGGTCAGGACAAGAGAAAGTATTAGTAAAACAAACATAAGGATAAGCAAGACAAAAATAAGAGAAGAAAAACCGCCTGCCTTCGCCCTCCTACCTGCTTCCTCCGCTTTCTCCAGCTGTTTCTGAGCTTCTTCCCTCCGCTCTGCTCGCTTGGCCAGCTCCCCTCCCTTCATGGTAGGGGGTTTGCCGTCAAATACATACACCGGCTTAATGCCATTGTCAACCATACGGATTGTGCGGTAGAAGAATCCCATCAAGTGACTGAAATAACAGAGGAGATGAGTCCTAAATTGATACAATCTTTGGTCAATGATGTTCTAATTCTATTAAGATACATTTGGTTTGAATATAAAACTAAATTTATGAATGTTCTGCTCATAGAATGCCTGACCTGTACTGTGATCAATTAATTTCACTGATATTTCTGAATAACTATGTACACCCAAACTCAAAAAAACAATGGAACAATACAATTATATGCATGAGAAATTCAGAATATTTCTAGGGATACAGACCTAGTCACAACCCCCTACAACTACAGTACATTTACAATGTTTTTTTTTAAGAAGCCCTTATGATCAGCCCTTTTTTATCCTATCCAACAACAACAACAACAAAAAAAAAAAGAATCTGACTCATACCTGGTAGTCTCCCCATCAGCTGATGTGAGCTGGTTACCCTCCTGTCGTACAGCCACCAAGAATTGGTACAGACTCATGGAGGCATCCACAGCCACCTTACGGCCTGGAATTGTAGGTACCCATTATCAAATTGCTAATAAGAAAATTTAATGTATTAAAGATAAGATAATACATGCATAAAAAACATAACAAAACATACAATAATGGATATATCGTTAAAACAATCAGATTACAATCTAAACTTTCTTAGAAATAGATTGTGGAAATAACTGAATTTTTTGCCAGCTTGGAAAGTCTGTGGCAATAAAAGTACATATACATCATAACTTCATAACAGCTTATAGACCATATCAATTTGTCAAAATGAATTCTATATTAGGAAAAGCAAGTTTAATCCTCTCTTGCAGTCTTTTATTCTCATCTTTTTAAAAAGATATATTCTTGAGTCTATAACCACATTCAACAGAGACAAGTTGTATGCAAAGCTGATGTCAGAATAACTTGGTACATAAAATATATGCTGAAAAGAAGAGCTTGTAGACCCCACTGATGATTTACTTTTAAACAAGGAACCAGCCCATATTGTCTTGCATGAACATAAGTGGTTAAGGCTTAGATTACTTTAGCCTAATAGCTTCTAGGTTCATTTTTGAAAAAAATCTGTGGACTATAATGAAAGAGACCTTCATAAAAATCTGTTTTGTTTTTTTAGCTGGTGAGTGTTGCTTACTCGTCCAGTTAAGTGCTAGCAGAATGTTTTTTCCATAATTTGTGCTGTTGTAACCATAGACTAGATGGTAATTGCAAACTGTTATTAGCATTTGTTAGTTTTATTTTACATGTAAGGCATTTTTGCATTTTCAGTAATAATTTAACACATAAAAAA
>NC_061820.1:39038887-39041387 GCF_019202785.1 Penaeus chinensis | reverse complement strand
TCGCATTCACGGATTCATCTGTCTCCGGGTTACGCGAACGACACGCCTCTCGGAGTCTCCGTCTGCGATCTTCCTGCCATGCTGCTTCGTTGCCTTTATCGATAATTCCCTCTGTTATTCTCTTCTCTTCCGTTTTTTCGACTTCTTTGTACGTTTGTAATTGTCCTTCTTGTTCATTTTCGTCTGTTTCGGTCTCCTCTTCTTCTCGATCTCCGTTTTCTCTCATGTCTTCCTTTATCGCGTTTTCTTCGTCTGTGTTTTGTCTCTCCCCGGTTGATATTTCTCCTCCTTCCAATCTTTCTCTTTCTTTCTCTCCTCCTCCTCCTCCATTCATCATTTTCTCCGTCTATTCCATCATTCTCTCGTTCTCTGACTTGGTTTTCAGTGTGGTTCTCTGGTTCAAGATAGTAGTTCTGTGGTCGAAGAGGCGCGTTGATCCCGGATGTCTGTGGGTCGTTCGGTTCGGAAATCCAGTCTTCACCTAGTCGGTTCTCCTCCGGTTCTTCCGTGGCGTTCTCTTGGTTCTTCGTGTGGATGTTGTCCAGGCGGGAGTGGAGACCGTGAACCATGTTCTTGAGGTTCGCCAACATGTTATTCACATGGTCGATTTCGTCTCCGTCAGCGTTCCCTTCGGAGACCGGTTCACGGCTCTGATACACCGGTTTTTCTGCGGTTGCTATCGGTTCTTGCGCTACGGGAACTGGTTCTGCTCTCTCGTCGGATGGTTCTCGAATTTCGTTTGCTGGTTCTAGTCTCCCAGGTACGGGTTCTAGCGCTGTATTTACCGGTTCGGTTAATTCACCTGCTTCGTTTCGTAATGCATCTGCTGACTCACTTTGCACACCTGTTTCCTCCTGTACTGTCTTTCCCGGTTCTAGACGTTCACCTGTATGTTCTTGTAATGTGTTTACTTGTTCTGCTTGTTCGCCTCCTCGTAATCCATCTACTACTGGTTCTACTCGGTCACCTTCTTGCATCACGCCTGATGGTTCTACGGATGCCCCTGCTTGTTCTTGTAGTGTGTTTTCCGGTTCAACTCGACCGCCTTCCTGTATACTAGCTACAGGTTGCATCGGTTCACCTCCTTGTTTCTCTAATGTCTGTTCACCGGCTTGTTCTTGCAATATATTTACCGGTTCTACTCGTTCCCCTTCTTGTAATATAGCTATTGGTTCTACGAGATCACCCGCTTGTTCCTGTAATGTATCTGCAGGTTCTTCTTGTCTACCTGCATCTACCGGTTCAAGTCGTTCACCTTCTTTTACTATAGCCTCTGGTTCTACTCGTCCATGCGCTTGTTCTTGCAGTGTCCCCTTTTCTTGTATTTCATTCCCTGGTTCAATTCCCTCACCTGTTATTTGCTGTACTGTAGTTGGATCTATCCCCTCGCCTTCCGGTTCTATGTACAGTCCATCCCGTTCGTGTAAATTCGTTTCCAGATTCTGTAATGACGCCTCTGGTTCGTTTGCAACTGGTTCCCTTTCTATGGTCTGTGGTTCTGATGCTCTTTTGACTGTATTTAGGATTTTTTCTTCATCTAACGTGTCTGTTGTTGTTTCTAGCCACGTGTCTGTCACTGTTTGCGCAGACATCACCGGTTCTTGCGTCTGGTTCGCCGGGTTCTCCTTGGCGTCTAACGGGGCAAAATCTTCTGGCACCGTTTCGGGTACCCGTTTATTCTCGTCCTGTGTCACTGGTTCTATCGGTGTGACTTCGAGAACCTTCACCTGGTTCGTGTTCACAAGAGGAGATATTGGTTCGTCCTGGTTCGCTGGAGAAGCAATTGGTTCGACCGTTTGCGTGTTCTGGATATCGGTGCTTTGATTTTGGTTGGCAGGTTGTAGGATTCCTTCGGCGTTATCCTTCGTCAGGAGGTCATCCTGCTCCTCCTTCCCCTTCCCCTGAGACTCGCGGAGGAGGTCTGTGAGGTGGCCCGTCAGCGTCAGGAGTTCGTTGATGTGGCCGTGAAGCTTCCCTCCGGGCATCAGAGCTTCGTGTTTCGAGCTGGTGAGGTTCCCTTCGACCTCTCCTACATGCTGTTGCTGTCGCGAGTATTCTCCTCCTTCGGGAGTGACTCTGTTCTTCTTCAACATTTCCACCACGTCTCGGATTCCTCCTATGAGATTCCCCAGACGCCCTATGGAATCCTCGATGGCGTCTGTCTGTTTGGGAAGTTGGGTGTCCTCGTGTGTAGGAAGTAAGGCCTCCTCCTGTATGGGAAGTTCGGTCTCCTCCTGTTTAGGAAGTTCGGTCTCTTCGTGTGTGGGAAGGTCGGTCTCATGAATTTCTAAATATTCTTGAGGTTTTGCGGGTTCTCCGACGTCTTGGGCTTGTGACGTCAGCACTTCTTCCTGGCTCTCTGACGTTGCACCGTTTTCACCGGACTTTTCAATCTCTGCATCGACTGTCGCAGAACTGGTAACTGGTTTTGCAATCTGCTTAGTGTCAGTCGTTGTTATTACAACGTTGTTATTTTCCAGAACCTCCCCTTCAGCGTCTG
>NC_061820.1:39026387-39033887 GCF_019202785.1 Penaeus chinensis | reverse complement strand
TAGTTGGTGAAGATAACGCGGAATTTGGCCTCGAGCAGCTCCCTGATGACCGCGTCGTCCTTGGTCGTCCAGATCTGGATGACGTAATGTTCGGGGTCGAGGTATTTCGCCGCGCGTCCGTTGAGCGTCAGTTCGGACGTCCACAGGATGCCCGGGATCTTCTTCCCTTTGTTGGCCGCCGTCAGGAGCCCGTACGCCTGTCTCCTGGAAGTCGCTCCAGAGCTTGTAATAGGCGTCGGCGTCGCGGCCTCGACCCTGCTCCTCCATGTACTTCACGATCTCCTCTGTCGTGTTCCAGCACTTGAGGTTCACCTGCCAGTAAGGAGAGCGAGATTGAACTTCCGCTTGGACGAAGAAATGGTATGTGTGTCGGTTTGTTTGTATGTTTGTGTGTTTAGAAATGTTAACATGAACGTACATCTACAAGTAGATACATCCGTAGTACTTAAGCAATCCCAACAACCTACACCTCCTACGATAATTCACAAATGCCTGTTAGCAAAACATCATGCGTTATCCCACCTCGTCTCCTCCAAAGTGGAAAAAGTCCAGAGGCCCGAAGAGAGAGACCATCTCCTCATAGATCTTGCTCAAGATGGAGTACGTGTTGTTGTTGACAACGTTGAGCTGACCACAAGGAGGCTCTGCGCAGTACGAATGCCAGGGTTCCTAAAAGTCAAGATGGTGAGTTAGTGTTAAAGTCAATTTACGTGGCGCACTGTTTCGTTTTATTTTTCATAGGAATATGGGAAGGCAACAAAGATCTCCAAAAGGATTACCTTATTCAGGCAGACAACGAGCTTGCCCAGTCCTTGCTTCTCCGTCCACTGCCACCCGTTGCCGACGTGGGCGGGGACGTCGAACTCCGGCAGGACGCGGATGCCCCGGACTCTGCCGTACTCCACCAGATGGCGGACGTCAGCTGGGTAGTAAACCTGCTGAGGGCTGTAGGCGCCGTAGTAGGCCAATTTGGGGAGCGCCTCGAGGTACAGCGGGAAGGACTGAGAGTCGGTGATGTGCCAGTGGAAGGTATTGAGCTTGTTGGCCGCCATGGCGTCCAGCGTCCGCTCGATGCTCTTCACGCTGAAGAAGTTCCTCGACGTGTCCAGGAGGATCCCGCGGTACTTGAAGGCTGGCGCGTCAGACAAAGTCACGGACGATACAATCTGCAGAAAAAATAACGGCATTTTCTTTTACCTAAGATCCGAGTACCAGAATGACCAGCGTATATCATAGTGCACACTTGCTTGTTAGACATTCCCACGGGCTTCCAAAGACGGACATACACTCAGCCACTCACGCGAAAGGCTCCCTCGTCCTCGTCAAAAGCAATGAGCTGCGAGAGCGTCTCAAGCCCATGGCGAGCACCAAAGACGCTCAGAGCAAAGACGGTGACCTTGGTGACATGTTCTTGCGTAACGACATCGAGGGTGTAGGCCTCAGGAGTCTCGAGGGCGAGTCTCGTGTCGGAGCCGCTCACGACGATGCTCACTCTTACCTTCTGTTCAAATACCTGTAAGAACTGATTCATTTGTAGAACTACTTTTCTTTTTATATCTTCAATGCATTCTTCTTTAACATTGATCTTTCTTCCACAGATAGATTTTCGATCTTTAAGACCTCATTTTCATTGAAAATTGACCTCGCTTCCTGACCTCTGGGGGAACTTGATCCGTTGCTTCTTGATTATCGTGTTCCTTCGCCAAGTTGTTCACAAAGATGTCAAAGACTTTTTGTACCAGGCTTTCCCCGTCGCCGTGTGCTTTGATAGCTTCCAGAGTCAAATTCTTAAAGAGGAAGCTTATGGTCTGAAAAGGAACAAACATACACGTATTATCTTCTCCTTCTCCTTATTCCTTCATATGTTTACTCTTATTTCTGCGGATTTTGTAGTTCTTTCATGAATTTGTGTACAGATACCTTACTATCACACGAGGTAAAAATAAATATAGTGTTCTACAATTCACGCTCCTCATGTATTCCCTACCACACAGATTTTCGGTCTGTAGGTGCATTCGCATTTTTTCCCGAGGTTTACATTTTTTTTATTAATATCATAACTGTATATCTTTTTAAAAAATATCAAAGAAGATCGTAGATTATAGAGCTTCATCGTCCGCGAAAAATAAGCAGCATTCGACGTAATCTAAGACTGGTTCCCTTATAGTCCCAGAGGCTTGACCTAAAGGTTGTTGACCCTGTTTGCACGGAATCGAACGGATTGTCATATAAGGTTAGTGGATTCCAGGATCAGTTGATGTCAGCAATGTAATACATGTGAGTATGTGTTAATATCTATTATACATTTGAACTTGTCGTGTTATGATCAGTAATATATATATATATATATATATATATATATATATATGCGTGTGTGTATTTGTATACATATACATATATGTATATACATACATACATACATACATACATACATACATAAATACATAAATACATACATACATGTACACACACACATACACACACACACACACACACACACACACACACACAATAAAACGATAAAAAATGTATTATTTTTGTAAACAAAAAATATATATAAAATAAGTGTTTCACGTGATATTTTTATGTACACGCATTATTCTGTACGGATTTGCAGATGTTACTTTACTCGGAAAGATACACACAAATTTACCCCCGTGTGATAGCCAATTGGGGAAGATGAGAGTGAGGGAGGGAGGGGGGGGGGAGGAGAGGGAAAGAGAAGAGGAGAGCGAGGGAGTGGCTGAGAAGAGGGAGAGGGGGGAGAGATAGAAAGGGAAGTGGAGAAGGAGGAGAGTGAGAGGGAGAGGCAGAAGGAGAGGGAGAGGGAGAGAGAAAAGGAGAGCGAGGGAAGGGCTGGAAAGAGGGAGAGGGAGAAGGAGAGAGAGAGGGGGAGGGGGAGTGAGAAGGAGAGGGAGAGGAATAGGCAGGAGAAGAAGGAGAGGCAGAAATAGAGGGAGAGGGAGAAGGAGAGGGAGAGGGGGAGGGGGAGGGGGAGGGAGAAGGAGAGGATGAGGGAGAGGGAGAGGGAGAGGGAGAGGGAAAGGGAGAGGGTGAGGGAGAAAGAGAGAGAAAAAGAAAAGAAAATGGGAAAGAGAAACAGAGACAGATAGACAGACAGGTAAATAGATAGACAGATCGATAGAGAGGAGAGAGAGTGATAGACAGGTATATAGACTGAAATATAGATATAGAGGGACAGCAGAGAAAGAGAAAAAGAAAAGGATATAAATTAATTTGAGAAAAGCAAATAAAAATAAGCTTAACAAATCTGTAATTTCATAAAAAAGTGGAAGATGGAAATAAACGCATAAACAGACAAAAAAAAAAAAAAAAAAAAAAAAAAAAAAAAAAAAAAAAAAAAAAAAAACGGCAAAAAGAGAAAGATATATAGATAGAAAAAAAATAAAGAACATGAGAAACATAGAAAAAGGACAGAAATTATCATATCGTAAGGAGCGTGTAGCGATGCCTTATAAATGCGCTAATCATTAATTATGCTCAGTAATTTATTTTCACTCGAAATAATACTGATAATCATAATAATAATAATAATTAATAATATTAATAATTAAATTACTTTGTGTGTGTATATTTGCATGTATGTGTATATATGTACACACACACACACACACACACACACACACACACACACACACACACACACATATGTGTGTGTGTATATATATATATATATATATATATATATATATATAGAGAGAGAGAGAGAGAGAGAGAGAGAGAGAGAGAGAGAGAGAGAGAGGGAGAGAGAGCGAGAGTGAGAGAGAGAGAGAGAGAGAGAGAGAGAGAGAGAGAGAGAGAGAGAGAGTGAGAGAGCAAAAGAGCAAACGGAAAAAAAAGAAAAAGAAAGAACAAAAGAGAGAAACAAAAATGAGAAAAAAAAAACAGATAACAAACAACGCCTTCTACCCCAGCGTCACAACAAAACCATTCAGAATAACTCACACTCTCCCCTATCCTCATAACACCCGTGGGACGCGGCCAGAGGGAACCATACGGGCCACAGGTGAGTTTGCAGACGTTGAGAGTCGATAGACCACGCCCAAAGACCTTCTCTTGTTTCACGCACTTCCCGCCCACGCACGCCCATCCCCAAGGACTCACTGGTCTGAGGATGAGGGAGGGATTGTGAAGGATGAGGTGGAGAGAGAGAGTATAAGGCGTGTGAGTGTAAGGGATGGGTGTAAAGTGTGGGTGGCGAAGTGTGTGAGCAAAGGAGTGTTTTTATTTATGTGTAGTGGTATTTAGACCCATTAGCATGTAGGCCTGTGTTTGCTGTGAATGTATACTGTGAGAGCAGATGAACCGTCATGTTGACAAATGTAGAAAAGGCATGAATGAGAATGAATATCTGCACAATACGAGAGATGTATTTGGCCGGTTTCGATTATATCTTCATCAGAAATACATGTATTACATAAAAGCAGATGTTATGGAACAAATAACAGATGCTATGAATCTAAAATCATCTGTTTCTCTAGTTATCTGTCTTTCTATCTGTATCAATATATCTATATATAAGTCTATCAATGTCTGTATCTATCAATTAATTTATATATGGATATAGATATAGATACATAGATAGATACGTAGGTAGGTAGGTAGGTAGATAAGTAGGTAGGTAGGTAGGTAGGTAGGTAGGTAGGTAGGTAGGTAAGTAGGTAGGTAGGTGGGTAGGTAGAAAGAAAGGCCAATAGACAGACAGATAGACAGATATAGATGTATATTTACCTCTGTTGCGGATCAAAAGGTTCCAGGTTGTTTTGAGTTCCGTCTCGCTTCTCGTTTTCCGTCTCTCGACGTCCGAAAATCAGATCGTCTTTCGGCCCAGCAAATCGTCCCGCTAAGTCTCCAAATCCGATAGCCGGTTCTCGCCTCAGAGTTCCTGGTTCTCTCACGGTCGACGGCGAACCGGGAACCATCATTGCCGGCGACTGGGGGTGGTTCTCATAGCCTCGGTAATACAGCTTGGAAGGCGGTTTTATCTCGTCCAACTTCATCTTGATTCCTCCGATGGCATCCTTTAGCTTCCCGATCGTTCCCTCGATGGCGTCGACGGCCAAGGACTCGGAGGCGCGGAGGGCATTCGAAGCTTCGCGGGTTTCGGAATGCCCGTTTTCGGAGGCGTGGAGGGCATTCGAGGCGGAACTGTCGTTTCCCTGCGGTTCTTGGGGTGGTAAATTCGTGTTTTTCGTGGTGTTGCCCTTTCCTTCGACGGTTAAATTGGTTTTCTTTTCGGTTTCTTCTTCCTCCGTGTCGGCGATGGCGTCCGGTGCTATGTTTTCCTCGGGAGGATTCGACTCTTTGGCACCAGCGGCGTCGTTTTCTTCCTTCATTTCTTTCTTATCATCACTAGTCTCCGTATCCCATAGATTATCGGGTTCTTTTTTGTTCTCTGTGTCGGTTGTCTCTCCCTTTCCTCCCGACTTCTCGTCCAAGGTCAGTGCTGCCTCGCCTTCAGGTCGTTTCTCCTCATCCGCATCACCCGTTCGCTTTCCCTCCCGAGGAAGAGGATCCATGATCTGGTCGTACACTGACATCGGGTCCTCGTCCTCGATCCGTCTCACCTCCAGCACCCTGAGGCCCTCCACCTGACGCTCGGTGTTCAGCATTCCCCCCTCGCTGGCGATCGCATCAAGGGCGAACCTCCTCCCCTGGCTCCAACTGTAGAACAACACGAACACCAGCGTCAGCAGCGCCACCTTCATCGTCTTGCGCAGGAAGAGTTTGGTCCTCGCCGACGTGAACTTTCTGAACCTTCCCTTCGGCACCGTCGCCATCTTGCCGTCCTCCCCTCTCTTCGGAAAGAAATACAACAGCGACTCCATGAATTGCCCGCAAACAAGGACCACTTCAGGATATCACCGTTGAGGATTTGCAAGCACCAACACTCTGTTATGAAGGCAGCGTTACTCCGTGTGTTACTCAGTTATGGATTCTCCGTTACTTTACTCCGTGTGTTACTGTTATAAAGTGTCTGTTACTACTTGTGTTACTCTGTTATGAAGTCTCAGTTACTTGCTATCTTATTATATCAAGTCTCCTTTACCCCCTGTGTTACTGTATCACGAAGTCTCCGTTACTCCGTGTGTTACTCTAATGAAGCTTCCGTTACTCCCTGTGTTACTCTATCACGAGTCCCTTTAACTTCTTGTATGACTTTGTGTTTTCACCTTCCCAATGAGACTGTGGCTGTGAGGTGATTGCTACGTCGCGTTTCACACCTGGAACAACACCTGGTCGATTTTTGCATTCTCAATAGGCTGCTAGCTTGATTCATTTAATTGGTTAATATAGGCTACGGTTTTATTCGTTGCGTGTGTGTGTTTATATATATATGTGTGTGTGTGTGTGAGTGTGTGTGTGTGTGTGTGTGTGTGTGTGTGTGTGTGTGCAATATTCTAGCGTACTTCACATAATAGACATAGAATATCATATATATGATGTCAATAGCTATATCTACCTTATTTCCAATTATCTGTATCTACATCTACCCTTCACTATCTATCTACCTATCTACGTACCTATTTTACTTTTGTGGCACACTTTAAACCTCATTTCGATCAATTGCCAATCAGGACAGCCAGCACCTTTGATTACTAAGAAATATCAGTTAATGAGGTACCAGTTAAATGAGAGAAACGCTCCTAATTATGATAAAACTATAATGATTACTTATGCATATTCAAATGATCAAAAAGTTCGGTGTAAAATCCCAAGGAAAAGGTAAAACTAGCAATGACAAGAGATAGTAGGGGTGTCATATCAAGGATTTTTTTCAATGCCAGGTTGTCATTTTGTCTTCTTTATATAAAGGTCATGGTTCAGTATTCGTGGTTTGCGATATGGTAAGGAATAACGTCGGTAGGAATAGTGAGATATGTCTGTTTATTATAGTGGTATTTAATATGAATGTTTTTGTTTTTTTATTTATTGGTTTTGATTTATGGTTCTCAATGTTACTAATTTTACTATGGCATTGTTTGATTTAAGTCGTCATTTAAGTCACTGAAGATGAAAAGATTTTTTCTCCAATTTCTCCAAAAACATTTTCGAGGTAGATGATTCCGCTGTGACATGAGATGTCTACAGAGTGTGCTAAAAATGAAGGTAGATATTGTTTTATGCAGCTTCTCACATTTCTTCTGCAGCTATATACCTTTACAGCTGCAGTGATCTTACTTGATTGAGGGGTGTGTCTTAAATATATTTAATGGCAAACTCCGCCACTTCGTCCTGCTGCACATCTATAAACCTGAATTCTTTTAATTACTAATGAAACTACTTGACTTTTTTTGTCAAGCCAAGTTTCACTCATACTAAGGACATCGAGTTTTCTTTGCATAACAATTATTTCAATTTCTTTAAAGCAGCCTGAGAGAGGCGGTGTATTGTTGTGTTTATTTCGACTGTATTGTGAGGGCGTTCTGACTCTTGTAAAAAAAAAATGGGTGCATATTTTTTCTTCTTCTGGAGGCA
>NC_061820.1:39013887-39016387 GCF_019202785.1 Penaeus chinensis | reverse complement strand
GAGAGAGAGAGAGAGAGAGAGAGAGAGAGAGAGAGAGAGAGAGAGAGGGAGGGAGGAAGAGGAGATATAGAATAACAGACAGACATGAGAGAGAAAGAGAGTATTGTTACCATCATTATCATTATTACTACTACTAACTACTGCTATCATCTATATTATAATTCATCTTCACTGTTCCCTCTCATTTTTCCTCTCTCACCCCTAAATCTTCCTTAACTTCACATCTCCCCTTCCCTCCTCTTTCTCCTTACCCCCCCCCCACCCCCTCCGTTCCCTCGTCCCCTTCCTTGATTCCCCCATCCCCCCCCCCTTTTCTCTCTCTTCCCCTCTCTTCCCTATAACCCTTTTCCTTGCCCATCTACCTTTTCTAAGCCTTCTTACTCACCCTCTATCCCTCCCTTCCTTTCTTCTTCAAATCTACTTTCTTTTCCTCTTTCCTTTCTCCTTCCCTTCTGACCTTCCCTTTCGGATACTCGTGTCAATGATAAATGTGTATGCTTATATATTTCTTTTTTTCTTTTTCTTTTTTTCTTTTCTTAAACTTTCTTCTTCTTGCTTTCCTTTTTTTAATTTTTGTGTGTGTATGTGTACAAATATATAACATGTTCTTCACCCCGCTCCCCCCAAATATAACACCCTGTTCTTCCTTTCACCTAAATGACACCTTTTAAGTGACATATCTTCCTCATCACCGAAATCTCATATTGATGCTGTGCCGATGAGCTGTTCCCGTTGTTAAGCTACACACAGCATGTTCCTGGGTAGTGTATGGTGATGACCTCATGTCTATTCCCTCCCTCCTCCGTGGAATTTCATTCGCCAAGCCCAGTTCCGGACTCATAGCGTGAATGTGTGGGCTGGATTTTATTTGTTTGTGTGTGCGTATGTGTGTGTGTGTTTGTGGAGGTGTTGTGTGTGTTTGCGAACATAGAAAGAAATCACTGTTACTCTTACGGAATATGGTTAGTGTTTTAACTACACATTTAAAAAGTGTGTGTAGACGTATCTACAGACATCTTTGCGTCCACATGTATACACGCACTGAAAATATACGAGACAAGGAGAGGAAGTTACTGTGTTGGCGGGGGTCAGGGAGGGGAAAGGGTGGGGGCTTGGGGGGGCGGGGGTCAAGGTTGGGGGAAGATAACTCGACCTAAATCCTTTTCACTCGAAAACTTCTGACGATTTCCTCCGCTGTTGTCTCTGCAACTAGCACACTCCTCTTGATACATAGAAATTGCATACTCTATCCAACAAGAAAAATAGGTATATTTATAACCATTATTCCATTTACAACATTCCATCTCGACCCACTCTCTCTTTCTCTACATGTCTGTGCATCAATTCCCGATGCATTATGTTGCATATTCTAGATGAAATCCATTTATACATCATTCAATTTACTTGTTAACCTAAATAATTTCCTTAATCACCCTTTCTATGTCTGTCTGTATATCGATTAATTTATTGATATGCCTTATTTCTCTCTATGTATGTCTAATTATCTATTTCTATCCATCTATTTATACATATCCGCCTATAACAGTACATATTTCTCCCTCAAAATTATGTCTCCGTGGAACTGTCCTTTTCTGTATGTTTCTATCAGCAGGCAATCTTCTTATCAATCTCTCTCTCATCCATCTGTTTGTCTGTCTTTCTCTACCTTCCCCATAATCAGTTCCTTCGATCAGTAGACCTGCTGACAAAGCTTCAAAACGGGCGAGAGAAAGTAAGACAGGTGTGTGCGTATGCGCCTGGGTCAGTGTGTGTCTGTGTACGTGTGTTTGTGTACGTATGTATGCGATGGTTAGGTTAGGTTAGGTAGATAGATAGTGTGTGTGGTGGAGTCATACAGTTGTGTATGTGTATGTGTGTGTTTGTATCTGTGTGCGGCGGTGTCAGACAGGAATCTTTGTTTACGCATGTATGCATGCAAGTAGACATATGTATATGCATACATACGCCTGTATACGAAAGTATCAGGCAGTCAGGCAAACGCGCGCGCGCCCGAGTACGTTAGTGTGTGTGTGTGTGTGTGTGTGAGTGTATACGTGAGGCTGGCGGTGACCAACCAGTCCGTGGCAAGACCTGGCGACGCTCACAACAGCTCGAACCCGCGGCGACGACCACACGACCACGGACACGCACGGGAATCAGCGACGTAACTACCCGGTTGGTCTACGCCGAGTGTCAGCGCGTGCGTGGGTGCTTCTGCGTGTCTCTGCCTTGTGTCTTTGGGAGGGTGATTTTCCCTTTCTCGTTTTTTTTGTGTGTGTGCGATCTCGGTGAAAGCTGCTGTTGGAAGGAGAAGGCGATTTCTGCAACGGGGAGGGAAGCTGAGGTGAAACTAAGGTGAGGAAGGAGTGGCGAGAAAGAGAAAGAGAAAGAGAGAGAGAGAAAACTAGAAAAGGTCATACATTATAAGTTGAGTAACGAAAGAGCGATTTTGAACTTTTGAAAATACCTACCTGTCATTTCAGTGGTTCCGCGCGAAACT
>NC_061820.1:38998887-39001387 GCF_019202785.1 Penaeus chinensis | reverse complement strand
AGAGGAAATGAGGTGAGTGAGGAGGAGAGGAAATGAGGTGAGTGAGGAGGAGAGGATATGAGGTGAGTGAGGAGGAGAGGATATGAGGTGAGTGAGGAGGAGAGGAAATGAGGTGAGTGAGGAGGAGAGGAAATGAGGTGAGTGAGGAGGAGAGGAAATGAGGTGAGTGAGGAGGAGAGGAAATGAGGTGAGTGAGGAGGAGAGGAAATGAGGTGAGTGAGGAGGAGAGGAAATGAGGTGAGTGAGGAGGAGAGGAAATGAGGTGAGTGAGGAGGAGAGGAAATGAGGTGAGTGAGGAGGAGAGGATATGAGGTGAGTGAGGAGGAGAGGAAATGAGGTGAGTGAGGAGGAGAGGAAATGAGGTGAGTGAGGAGGAGAGGAAATGAGGTGAGTGAGGAGGAGAGGAAATGAGGTGAGTGAGGAGGAGAGGAAATGAGGTGAGTGAGGAGGAGAGGAATGAGGTGAGTGAGGAGGAGAGGAATGAGGTGAGTGAGGAGGAGAGGAAATGAGGTGAGTGAGGAGGAGAGGAAGAGTGAGTAGAGGAAGGAAATGAGTGATGAGGAGGAAGAGTGTGAGGAGGGATATGAGTGAGGAGGATGAGATAGCAGGTGATGAGGAGGAGGAATGAGGTGAGTGAGGAGGAGAGGAAATGAGGTGAGTGAGGAGGAGAGGAAATGAGGTGAGTGAGGAGGAGAGGAAATGAGGTGAGTGAGGAGAAGAAATGAGGTGAGTGAGGAGAGAGGTAATGGTGAGTGAAGGGAGAGGAAATGAGGTGAAGTGAGGAGGAGAGGAATGAATGAAAGAGGAGAGAGGAAAAAGAGGTAGTGAGGAGGAGAGGATAGAGGTAGTGAGGGAGAGGAAATGAGGGGAGTGAGGAGGAGAGGAATGAGGTGAGTGAGAGGAGAGGAATGAGGTTAGTGAGGAGGAGAGGATTGAGTGAGTGGAGGAGAGATATGATTGAGTGAGGAGAGAGGAAGTCATGTAGTGAGGAGAGACGAGGTGAATCATGAGTCGGAACTAGGAGGTGAGTAATGTAGAGAGGAGAGACAATGTGAGTCGTGAGTCAAAGCTGTGAGGTGAGTCATGTAGTGAGGAGAGAAAGATGAATCATGAGTTGTTTCTGTGAGGTGAATCATGTAGTGAGGAGAGACGAGGTGAATCATGAGTCGTTGCTGTGAGGTGAGTCATGTAGTGAGGAGAGAAAATGTGAGTCATGAGTCGAAGCTGTGAGGTGAGTCATTAGGATAGTAGAGTAGGTGAGTCATGAATAAGAGAAGGGGACACATCATGAATAGTAACGGGGCCTGGATGAGTCATGGAATATGAGAGGAAATGACTCACGAATAGGAATAGAGATGAGTCATGGAAATATGAGAGGAAGTAAGTCATAAATAAAATATGAGGTGAAAAGGTGAGTTAAATGCTACCTCAGGCAACTCATGGAAAAGAAGATGAAGTGAGTTATGAATAAGGAATACGAAATATAGAACATAAATATGTAAAATAGAACAGAGAGATTTGTTCTACTGAATTTCCCAGAATGTCGAAAACGTGACGATAGAGCGACAGAATAAACTGACTTTCTTTATCATTTTCCTTCCCAGGATGTGAATTTTCTTCAAATTTTCTCCATGCATTTGAAAAGAAGCCTATCAAAATATATATATATATATATATATATATATATATATATATATATATATGTGTGTGTGTGTGTGTGTGTGTGTGTATGTGTGTGTGTGTGTGTGTGTGTGTGTGTGTGTGTGTGTGTGTGTGTGTGTGTGTGTGTTGGTGTGTGTGTGGGAGAGAGACAGAGAGAGAGAGAGAGAGAGAGAGAGACAGAGAGAAAGAAAGAGAGAGAGAGAGAGAGAGAAAGAAAGAGAGAGAGAGAGAGAGAGAGAGAGAGAGAGAGAGAGAGAGAGAGAGAGAGAGAGAGAAAGAGAGAGAGAGAGAGAGAGAACACGCAATTTCTACAGAATTTCTCACAAAGCCTCACGAAAAAAAAAAAAAAAGATCCTCTCTCTTCTCATATTCTGAATTTTCTTCAAATTTTCCCCACAACAAATCCCCTCAAAACACACACACACACACACACACACACACACACACACACACACACACACACACACACACACACGAAAAAAAAATATCACAAAGTAAAAACCCACTTTCTTCCTCTTTATTTCCCAGACTGCGAACTTCCTGCTGGAGAAACTTATCCTCGAGGGCATCAGGTCTCCCACCGAGGAAGTGAAGGGCCTCGTGACGCAAGCCTTCGACCTCTTCAAGGGCAACGTCGCCAAGGAGCTGCCTGAAGGAGGGAGTCGGCCGGAGCAGATGGGTCCGCACCAGCAGGAGGTCAGTGGAGATTGTGAACACCATTTTCATTATCGTTTATCTTATTGTCGCTATGTATTATCTTATTATCGTTATCTTTTATCTTATTATCTTTATGTATTATCTTATTATCGTTATCTTTTATCTTATTATCGTTATCTTT